>NC_088835.1:3621636-3756636 GCF_904066995.2 Poecilia reticulata
CATGAAAAATCCACAGAACAAATGGTAGAAATCACATATTTCCCGAATCCCGAATATGACATCTACCTTTGCTGTTTCATAATTATAATCCACGTTAGAGTGAATTTTTCCACTTGGCTGCTATAATCTGTTCTTGCGTTACACAGACATATTTTTTCTTTTTTTCCTCTCTGAGATTCTGTTTAGAAAAGGAGGTTATGAAGTTCATCCTCCTGCTGCTTTTTGTTTTTAAAAGAGTAAATTTAGGTTTGCCTCGACTTTTATAAACTAATACCTCTTCAATGCATTACTTTTTTGTATTACTGTTGGTACAGATATTAGGTGGACACTGTGCTTTGCCTGCTAGTAGTTTAAATTAATTTCAGCTGCACTTTCAAGAGTATTCAGATTTTAACATGCATTTTCTAAGTAGTAAATATTTCAGTTCACTCTTTACTCAGTAACTTCAGTGATGTTACACCTCTGAAACATTTTTCGCAGTTTCTTTGTGATACCAGAACTATTTGACTTAAACATTTAATTTCCTGATATTATCAATTTATTTTCAAGCAAAACTCTCAAAAAGAGCTGAGGATTTATTAGTTTTGATTATGTTGTGCAGCTAAATGGCTGCACAGTAGCGCAGTTGGTAGAGCTGTTGCCTTGCAGCACGAAGGTTCTGGGTTCGATTCCCGGCCTGGGGTCTTTCTGCATGGAGTTTGCATGTTCTCCCTGTGCATGGTGGGTTTTCTCTGGGTACTCCAGTTTCCTCCCACAGTCCAAAAACATGACTGTTTCCAAATTGACTGTTTCCAAATTGCCCCAAGGTGTGAGTGTGTGTGTGTGCATGGTTGTGTGTCTCTGTGTTGCCCTGCAACAGACTGGCGACCTGTCCAGGGTGACCCCCGCCTCTCGCCCAGAATGTTAGATGGGCACCAGCAACCCTCCTGACCCACTGAGGGACAAGGGTGTAAGAAAATGGATGGATGGATGTGCAGCTAAATATGAATGCTTATTAGTTTTTTTTGTTTTTAATTTTTCAGGTTAGCATCGTAACACCTCATGATGTGTTTCTGAGTCATGATCGTTGTGCTGATTACCTTTCCATTGGATCCAAGCACCTGGACCAGCTGACCGGTACGGCGTCCATCAGTCCACGGTCTGCCGGATCATCACAACGTGGACCAACTTTTTATTTACTTGGTTAAACTATGATCTTGAAAAAATCTACCTGCAGACTTTGTTGGCTATCCTGACACTGCAGTCATCCTGGACGGGGCTGAGCCGGACTTCCTCTCCTCCAGAGTGACGAGTTTTCATCACCAGTAAAGGCAAAACAAGTCTGATGTCTGATTAGCTGCTAGGAAGCATATTATAGTTCATTTTGCTATCTTGTTTGTACCTACAATAAAATTGAATCTACATTTCACAAACCTTTTTTCCCCTTTTCTCAGTGTTTATGTTATATCAAGTATTTGCATGTAGATCAAGAATTCAAGTTAGATGTTAAAATGCAACACAACCAGCAAATAAATGTGAATATTAAGTAATATGCAGTTAGTCATATAATTTAATATACTGAATAAGGCTGGATGATACAATTTTTTTTTTCATACCAGATTTGATTTTAATCGATTTCTCTCGTCCTCAATTTCTATAATAAAATCACAGAAAATACTTTCAAAAAGTGCCTTTATTTCAATCATCTGTTCTGTGAGTTGTAGGGAGCATTACGGTCAGGATACAAGATTTTTTATTTGCAAGAATGCAGTCATCATTACAGCAGAATAAAGATGAAATTTTATAACAATGTCTTAAAATTACAAGATGTTTCAATGAGAAATAAAGATTCAGATCTGATGTAACCAGCTCAGTCCATGTGGTTCTGACATTTGTCAGTAATCAAGAGGATGTACATTTCCACCTCACCTGACCAGGTAAGCATTAAGGTAAAAATAAAATAAAATACTGTATAAACAAATACTGTATACAAAATGGAAAAAGAGCAACCGATAGAAATACTTTATATGTAAAGAAAAGCAAAAACGTTAATGGCAGGAGAAAAGTTGTTAACATTATCTCAGCCAATCTCTCCCTCCAGGAAGCCATCAAACAGAACTGTCCAACTCCAACTATATCCATCCATCCATCCATTTTCTTGACACTCTTGTCCCTCAGTCGGGTCGGGACCAACTATATTAAAGATTTTTTTTAAAAAGAAAGAAAACGGAAAGTTAAAACAACAAATAATGCCAATTTAATAATTCAGATCTAATGCGTTCTGGAATCTATTATTGACATTTTACACGTTTCACAAATCAATCAGAAGGTTTCACAAATATTTTATTTATTCTGCTGTTAGTACAGAATAATCTAGTTAGGTTTGAAATGTCTAGGTGTTGTTTTTAAAGTACAACACATTAAAAAAGCTGAAGATAGTGAAAAATCCTTTAGCTATTTTCCGAATTAGATGCTACATTCTGAAGCTAACTTCAGCTTCGACTGATAGCTTGGGCACAATATAGACAGATCTATATGTTATATATCTATATCTATCTATACAGCATAGATATGTATATTGCACAATGCACAGATCATCAAAACACTTAAAACATAGCATATTTGTAAACTTGTCCCTGTTAACTACGTCAGACATATGAGGATTATAATGAATATAAACGATTTAATAACTTACCTTCAAAGTTATTGTGAAGTTTTGACACATCCATCTTTAAACCTTTGTTGTTGTTGGAGTGTTTCAGGACGTCTGAATAATTCTATAGGCATCATTAATAGTCCTGCAGGACTGAGGAGCCACTGTTAACATAATGTTGCCTGTGAACCGGAACCATTCTATGTGGCAAAAAAGTGCGGAAGTGCTAAAACGGAAGTCCGTGGCATATACCCCATTAATAAAGAATTTTTGAATTTGACAGAGACAAGGGGACAGGGGACTTTAACCCTCCTTGGAGACAAGTTGACTTTGAGGAAGAATGCATACATAGCTGTTGCTTTGGGCATAAAAGATTGAACAGCCCTGGTATCCCAGATTCTCTATAAAATGCTTAAGGTAACAGAGTTATTGGTCACAAAACAATAGACTGGACAGCCAAATTCTCATAACCCCTTCACCAGTTCTGGTTCATTGTTTCATTGTCAAATGGCTTACCTTTGTTCAACAACTGGTGAGTAACTCCTTTTCAATGCAACAAAACAAGCTTCACACTGAGGACTGATCACTAAATAGTTGGAGCACAATTTAAAAAACAGAAAGCTTTATGATTTATTTTTCATATTTTTCTGATCCAGTTTTGTTTTCTTCTTTAACCCTCAGATGACCACAGCCGGGTTCAGCTTTCCCCACAAGTCAACAAAGATGGAAAAACCACCGACTATATCAATGCCAACTATGTGGATGTAAGTAGTTGTTGGTTTCATTTATAGGAATATTGATTTTACAAGTCGATTTGTCTAATACAGGGGTGTTAGTTTGGAATCAAAAACCAGACTGGAACCAGCAGTTTTAGAGCTCTCAATGTTTTCCTTTATCTCCAGCTTCACACACTTCAGTCAAAACAAGAGAAGGGAGAATCTCCCTCTCATCTGAACCACCTGGCTTTTAAGGGACTGGCTTCCACCAGGACTAATTAGAGGGGTGGAGACATTCACATTTTCAGAAAGAAAGAACAAACATTTGTACTAAACTATATTCCTAAAAAATGTTTACAGTTACAATTAACTCAAACAAAACTAGAAACAAAAACAATCTGGATCCAATCAAAATAAAAATACATCTCTCCTCCATCTCAGAATATGGATTTTTCCAATGAAGCCGATTGGAAACACCAGGTCCTTGTCAGCACTGCTCATGGGCGCGTTTCCATAGCGACACATGACCTAGTGACGTGTTAGGGAGAGGGTAAATCCTTTAGAAGGGGTCCCCAAACTTTTTCCTGTGAGGGCCACATAACTTTTCCCTTCTCTGGTGGGGGCCGGAGTCAGTTTGTAACAGAAAAAGTGTGACGATTGTAGGAGTTCGTAAATGCAAAAATGTATTGTTTTCCAGAAAGCACAATCAAATAACTCTCTTTGGATTCTTCACAGAACAAAAGTCAGGAAATAAATAATAACACTATTAATGAAATAAATAATAACCAAATAATCCTCTCTGGGTTCTTCACAGGAAAAAATCCAGGAAATAACACTATTTATGAAATAAATACTTTATTTTCCAGACTATAAGCCACACCCCCAAAGTTTTGTTTTTTTTTAAACCAGTAAACATACACATATAAGCCGCACCGGGCTATAAGCCGCATGGTTCAAATCTAAATGCTCTCTGGTATTGATCAGGGGGCCGCACCAAATGTGTAGGTGGGCCGGATCCGGCCCATGGGCCGTAGTTTGGGGACCACTGGTCTAATACATAGAAAACGCAGTTTAAATGTGTTGTTAGACAAAGTAAATGTATTCAAGTCAAAAAAAGTTTTGCTCTGGATCACTGTCATTCACACATTGTGAAACTACATTTAGCAGTAAATGTTTTTACATTTTTTTCCGTCTTGCTGTGCTGAGTCTATATTCCAATAAAGTCTTGTTAGGCTAGACTTTGGAAACTTTACATCAAGATCAGGAAGGGCATTTTAAAATGAGGGATCCCAAGGCCTCATGTCCAACCATGGGACCTTCATGTTTCTCCCCTTCTCTCCCTGCCTACTTTCCTGTTTGATTACTCAGAATAAAGTAACTAGTACTGCAAAATAATATTCAGAAATAGCAAACCACATTAGCAGCATAATGTTTCTTACAATGCTCAAAAAACATGCTTTGTTAGGAATCAAGGGAGACCAAACAAGTCCCAATGCCACTAAAGACAAAATGAATCCTCCAGGCCTGCATGAACCTGACACACTTTACAGCTTCAGTCTACATCACTGTGAACATGAATCACAAGGTGGTGAAAGTTTTGCTGTTCCAACATCTTTCAGAATGTGATGCAGGCATGTTACTGAAATTATTTTGATGATAAAAGATTAAGAAATTTTACATGTGAAAAGTATCTAAGTGAATATTTTTCATACACTCTGTTGTAGTCGTTCTTATTAGTCTGAGTGAGAGAATTCTGCCCCTTTTACAGGATGAGAAGTAACTAGCAGTAAGTATGTGATGCACAATGACAGTAAATGTGGGCAAGTTGTTTTTTTTCCATGCTGAAGCAGGTACTCTGTGTTCTGTAGGGGTATAAGAGGCCGCGGTCATACATTGCTGCTCAGGGTCCTCTGAGGTCCAGTACTGAAGACTTCTGGAGGATGATCTGGGAGCAGAATGTCCACATCATTGTCATGATCACCAACCTGGTAGAAAACGGTCGGGTGAGTAGATGGCTTTGATCCCACTGGAAGAAATTTAACAAATCTTCTGTCATACCAATAATAAGGCTAAATCACACCTGAGACACAAATCAGCATTTTTATCACTTCTGTTTTATGCAGCTCATATGTTTTTGTGTGTCCTCAGAGAAAATGTGATCAGTACTGGCCAGCAGAAGTGCAGGAGGAATACGGGCCGTACCTGGTGACTGTAAAGAGTACCAAAGTTCTGGCTTACTACACACACAGGACATTCAGTGTGAGGGATACCATCACTAAAAAGGTCAGATGATGGAACTAACTTTCAATTACAAATCTTCATCTAAATATTTCTGAAGCACCAACTCACAACACATCAGAGCATTACTTTCAGTTCATTGTTCAAATTAGCTTGAACAATGAAAGCTTTCTGTCTAAGGAAATCCAGCAGAGCATTGAGTCATTGACTTGCAGCATTCACTCCTCCTGGACGTAGCGAATCGTTTGCGTTGTCACTGATTTTACATCAATCCCTCATTCTAGTGAGCAGGCATGTATTGATAGAGGAGAAGAAAAACTCCCCTGTAGCAGGAAGAAACCTCAAGCAGAAGCAGAACCTGACTCAGTACAAGCAGCCAGATTGTCTTCTCAAGACATTCTGCTCTGTCTTGAGAAGACTTCAAGAATACAGGTGATAAAGATGAGCTCATTTGTCTGGATTAATTTATTTATTTCTCTCATATCTCATTGACATTCCAGAAGCTCAAATTTTAAAGCAGGAAAAAACAAACATCCAGATTCATTTGGAAGGGAGCAAAACTTAGAGAGAAATTCAAAACCCTCCAGCTAACCATCCCCAGATTTTATATGCATTATTGTTCGCTAAAATGTGATTAGAGTGGAGGATAAATATCAGCTTAGTGTGATGATAAAAGTGTGCAAAAAGTCATCAGAGGGAACTTCCAGCACTGAAGCAGAATTTATGGACAAATCTGATGGAAAAATGGCATATTGTTGTTTTAATGAATATGTAAATACACTGTAAAGTAGAAAAAGTTTTGCTCAAATTAAAGGCAGTGCAATATCACTAACCACATCAATCAGTCGTTATGGGTCGAAATTTTTTTGCTACATGATAAATAATCTACAGCTAAGTTTAACAAGGTAGAGAAAACCAGCAAAACTGAATCACCATGCTGCTGATTATTCAACATATATTAATTGTATTCACATGCTTGCAGTGAGGTTGTTTATTCTGTGAGAAAAACAGGTGGCCCTTGTTTAAAGAGCAGGGAAGGAGATGCACACACGTTAAAAACATTCCTCTAAGATCTGAGTAAAATGGTTGTTGCAGATATTCTTCAGAAGAACAGTGTACTTGAAAGAAGAAACACGAATGAGTAAAGAGTTTATTGGAGAAAGTAACAAATATATGAAGATCAGAAAATGGTAGACTGGTCAGCTAGAAGTCTGATAAATTGAATTCAGTTTTTGCAGAGTGTCATTCACAATAAATCTGAATGATAAAATAAACAGATCCAGTTTATTTTCAGAAACACACAGTCAGTTCAGTCCATTTATATGAAGAGATTTAAAGTCAGACATTCCAGTTTAATCGTAGCTCTGGTGTGCTGGGTGGCTCAGTGGGTACAGAGTTCTCCACACGGCGGTCCTGGTTCGATTCCCGACCTCTGGCCATTCTCTTTCCTCCCCACTTCTTGTCCATGTACTATTAAATAAAGATCACTGGAGCCTATAAAATATCTTTAAACATGTTTTTAACACACTCCAGCCCGCATTATGATTGATGAAGTTCTTAAAAACTTTAATTTAGATTTCAGTATTGTGGGCTGCATTCTTGGCTTTTGTTAAACCTCTAGAACACAGAGAGTGAGGGTGAATGGATGCATGTCAAAAGAGAAGACATTGTCCACTGTGTGTCCCTGAGGCTGTGTCCTCCCTCCTCTCTTCTATGTTGTGTATACAGACAACTGTTGCAGTCGGCATGACAACAGGTTAATTTTAATATTTGCAGATGATTATGTAATAGTCAGCCTCTTCTATGATGATGAACATGCCCATGGTCCTGTTGTTGATGGATTTTTAGACTGGTGCAATAATGCTTTTGTCCTATTAAATGTACTTTTTGACAAGTAATAGATTTTAGTCAGGAGCCCCTTTTCACCGGTACCGTATTTTCCGCACTATAAGGCACCTAAAAACCTTCAACTTCCTCAAAAGCCGACAGTGCGCCTTATAATCCGGTGCGCCTTATATATGGACCAATATTGAGCCACAACAGGTCTAGCATCTATGGTAAGCATAGACATAATATAAGAGTAGACCCCGCATTGGCTGCTCCGGCGCAGGAAATACGGCGGCCATCTTGGAGCGGTCGTCCCTCCTACTTTGCTCAATCAAAACAGCAGAAGATGCCTCAGCACTGAGGGATATTGTTGTTCTGATTGATGGACTATTGATGTGAGGGCTCCAAAGACAACGTTTAACAAGTAAGATGGACATATTATTGTGTATATATTGTGATTAGAATATTACTTTACTGTATTTATGTCCACCGACGAGATACCAGCTAATATTAGCTACAGTGCTTGGTGTAATACGGGTTCAGCCGCTATGAAGCCTAACTGAGATTCTGTAAATCTAAAAAAATTTATTATTCTCTAACATTGACTTAGATTATCTGACACAAGAGCCTATATTAGAAATTAAACAATATGACATATATTATAAAACTTATATTACATGTTATAACATTCACCAGCAAAGTTTACACAGGTGGTAAAGACTATTATATATATGTAATTCTTTTACTCTGTCAAAAGTAAGATACATCCCAAATCTTCCGTTTTTGTTTTGAAGGTTTCATAAAGACACGATGTGAGGAAGAAGAGGGAGAATCTATAGAGAGACGGATTCAGTGCAGCACGGATGAATCTCACATAGGATTTTGGACTCAATGTTAGCTGCTGAATCTCTGAAGATAGAACTCATCGGCTGAAAAAAAAAAATAAAGGGAACACTTAAACAACACAATATAACTCCAAGTAAATCAAACTTCTGTGAAATCAAACTGTCCACTTAGGAAGCAACACTGATTGACCCTACGAGGGTCCCCGTTGTCAATCAGTGTTGCTTCCTAAGTGGACAGTTTGATTTCACAGAAGTTTGATTTACTTGGAGTTATATTGTGTTGTTTAAGTGTTCCCTTTATTTTTTTGAGCAGTGTACATATATATATATGTATCCAATATATATTATCCAGTATCAATCATTATTTATTTGTGTTTGTATATTTATATTGATATTACTAAATAATTTATTAAATAAATTATGAACGGCTGTGTGCTTTGCACCAATCCCACTGGTGTTTGGACCCAGTGGCTCCTGTGAGTCCTCCTCTGTTGACCTTTGACCCTTGGAGGTACATTTTAAACATGTTATTACAGATCTTGGTTTTAAGGTGGACAGTGATTTTAAATTGGACAGCCAAATCAGAGCCGTGGTTAAGTCCAGCTTTAATCATTTAAGGCGATTGGCATCAGTGAAATCTTTTCTTTCCAGGCAGCAGTTTTAAACAGTGATCCAGGCTTTTATTTCCACTCGACTGGATTACTGTAACGCACTTTATCTGGGAGTCAGTCAGTCGCTGCTCTCACGTCTGCAGTTGGTTCAGATGCAGCTGCAAGACTTTTGACAGGAACTCGGAAGAGGGAGCATGTGACCCCTGTCCTGGCCTCACTTCACTGGCTGCCTGTATATTTTAGGATTCATTTTAAAATTCTTATGTTTGTTTTTAAATCACTACATAATCTTTCCCCGGCTTAGCTCTGAGCTTCTTCACCCCTACATACCTTATCGGTCACTCAGGTCAGCAGATCAGCTGCTCTTGGAGGTACCAAGATCCAGAAGGAAGCTCAGAGGGGACAGGGCTTTCTGTCATTGGCCCAAAGTTATGGAACGACTTGCCTTTGCAGGTCAGAGAGGCCCCTTCACTGTCCACTTTTAAAGCTCGTCTTAAAACCCATTTATTTTACTTGGCTTTCAACTCCAGCAGGACCTAGTTTTAAATTGTATGTTGCTTGTTTTTAAACTGTAAGAGTTTTTATTTTTTTATTGTTACGTTGTGTTTTAATGTACAGCACTTTGTATCAGCTGTAGTTGTTTTAAAGTGCTTTATAAATAAAGTTGGTATGGTATGGTAATATGCTCATCATACATCAATATCAGAATATTCCATTCCTATTCTACTGTTATAGCCACTAAGTATATTTAAATATGCTGAACTATGTATTAAAAACATACTTAAAAATACAATTGTTTATAAATGTAGCTTTGATAGATGTTTGAATATGGTTTCCAGTAACAAAAAAGCGTGTTATGATCGATTAAATGCACTGATACGTCTTTGTGCTGCTAAACACATAACGCTGAGTGGAGTGGTGGACCGCTCCAAGATGGCCGCCCTAAATCTCGTCAGTAACAATAGGCGAGAGCGGCCATGAGGCGTCTATCCTTATATTGTGTCTATGAGTAGATAGGTCAGTCAAACTTTATTAACAAACATTTCATGCAGTTCTAATGTTTTACAACTTAAGGTGCCAGAGGTTTTCTACCTTTGAAAGAATATTGTTATTTTTGAAGTTAATGAGTCCATCCTGTATCTTCCTCCTGCAGAGCTCAAAGAAGAGATGGAGCAACGAGCGAACAGTGGAACAGTTCCAGTTCACCCAGTGGCCTGACATGGGTGTCCCAGAGTTGTCTCTGCCGCTTCTCAGCTTCATTCACAAGTCATCCAGAGCCAACACAGACAACATGGGCCCAGTGGTGGTGCACTGCAGGTCACATGAGGCTTCACTGTCATCTTCACCTGAACTGATGCTGGAAGTGTCTCTGACTGCTTCTTTTGCTGTGCAGTGCTGGGGTTGGCCGGACGGGCACATACATTGTCCTGGACAGCATGCTGAAACAGATAACACACGAAGGAACCGTCGACATTCCTGGCTTCTTGAAGCACATCCGGGCACAAAGAAACTTCCTGGTTCAGACTGAGGTCAGAGTTCAACTTGCTACTTAAACACATGCAGGATTTCATACTGATGATGCACCAGAGTACAGTACAGTAAAGTATGTGTCTCCTCTGTGCAGAAATAAAGCATTTTTTTCTTTCTGAAATGTTTTATATCACTCAATTTCACAACACGTCATCCAAAAGTCATTTCAGTAATGAAATGAAATTCAGTAATTTCAAACTACCAAAATTACTTACACAGATTTTTTTTTTTTTTGCACTCGTCTCCATTCAATACAATAAAAGTACCAAGGTTGTCTGTTAGGTTTGCCTTAAAAATACACAAGTAGATGTTTTACTATAAACTGTAACAATATACTGTTCCTCCTTCTACAGGAACAGTATATTTTTATTCATGATACTTTGGTGGAGGCCATCTTATGTGGGGACACTGAAGTACTGGCAGCCCACCTTCACCGTTATGTGGATGAGCTGCTGACTCCAGGACCATCTGGGAGGACTCGCCTGGAGAAACAGTTTAAGGTGAGCTGACACATTCATGCAAAATTAATGGAGATTAGGGTGATGGTAGAAGGCCTTCCAAAGTCAGAGACTTGGAGGTCATCATCAAAAATAAATCATCAAAATACCAGAGAAAACATGCAAAATCCTGCTCAGCAGTTATAACAAGGGTTTGTTAGATCAGTGACATTTTTTTAATTATTACTGATGAGGATCATAAGAATGATTCTCTTTCTATATATCTTTTAAACGTTTTTTGGCTCTAGTGGCTTTTATTTGACAGTGAATTGACAGGAAAGACGGTAATGAGAGAAGGGGGAAGACATGTGGCAAAGGTCACCAGGCCAGGAATCAAACCTGCGACGGCCACGTCGAGAACTAAGACCTGCTCAGTTGCTCTGTTGAGGCAAATCCACACATTGATTTATTCTAAGCATCTGTTCAGTGCTTGGTTCGATTCAGAGTTACCTAGGGACACCACACCATAATGTAGAGCTGTGTATGATCTGCATAGTTCAAGTAACTAATCTTTTGGAATCGTAAATCAGCTGATTTATCAATCTTATCAATCTACTTTGACCTGACCTCTGTTGCTCTGCTGTGAAAGGCTTGACTGACAGACTCTCCCACCAGGTCACGTCTGCTTGTTTGTAGTTTATAATAGTCACCCCACTGTTGACAACTCAGTGACTTTCTTGCTATACTTAACATTTCAGAAAAAAAAAAATCTTTATCAGCCAAAATCAAAATCAGCATGTCAGACTTTTTAAACATCGGAAAACAGCAGATCCTCAGACCCTCAGCATAACTATAGCTGTGGACAAGATCACTGATGCCTGTTGTTCTTGCAAGGCTGGGTAAGTCGGGCATTCATGGTTTTGAGGATTACTTTTGAAATCAGTGATTTCTGTTGTTGGCAAATGTTTCAGTGTGCCTAGGCCTGATACTCGGTGCTAGCGTGGCTAACACGATTACAGTTTAGTAAAAAGCCTTTTCAGGTGAAATAAAATCTTTAATGTATGTCAGATACGGTGCACGTTGCATATTGATCTGTTCAGCTAACGTAAGGCTGTAACAGACAGGCTTCAGGATGTAGAAGTTGTATCGGTACTGCCATTATGCTTTACTTGGCTAAAAGGTTTTCATAATGGATGTGTTTATTATTGACTTTATTTTTTTCATTCACTAAACACAAAGAAAGCAAAGCAATAATACTTACGCCAGCAGACACTTTGTTCTTATTGTTCCTATGACGGTTGAGCTGCAAATGCGGTCGTGCACAAGCTTTGATCCAAGCAAGGCATTCCATTTCAGATTTTGGAAATCTGTGAATTTTAGTTCCACAAACACAATCAGGATACCTGACATCGCCTGTACAGATACCCCACTGACTGTGGAGAACCATTTTTTTTCGAGTCCTGACGCAAAAACTTTCTGTCGGTCTGGTAGTCCACAATGTACATTAGCGTGAGTTTGTGAGCCGGTAACCCACGTGATAGCTGCGCTGTGACGTAAAATGGGCATTAGCCAATGAAAGTCGGACCCTGTGGTAAGGTCCATTGGCGATCGGTGCACCGCTACTGCTGTTATAATTTGAGGTAGTTGGAGCATGCAAGTAATGAATAACTGCTTTCCTAGGTTTGAACCCCACATGTGACTTCTGTCCACTTTGATGAAACCCTATCTACTGAAAGAAAGAAATCCCTGTTCTTTAAGTAAAATTCTAACCAGTTAAGTACTGGACCAGAGAGTCCTACCCAACTCTAAAGTCACTTTAATAATATGTCGTAACAAACAGTGTCAAATGCTGTGCTGAGAAAGTCCAACAGAACCAGCACTGTTGACTGTCAATGGGGAGATGATGAGGGAGGGGTCAGGTATGAACACTGGTTAGAATAGACAAACTAATTGTGCTCAGATCCATGTGTCCTCATACTTTCATACATACATTTCTTCTGTGCAAATGTATTCTTGTGGAATTAAATACGCCTTATTTACATAAGAAATCTACACGAGTCTTTGTATATCAGGCTCCATTTTTTGATTTTCATTACCGTATTTTCCGCACTATAAGGCGCACCTAAAAACCTTCAATTTCCTCAAAAGCCTTATAATCCAGTGCACCTTATATATGGACCAAATATTGAGCCACAACAGGTCTAGCAATTACGGTAAGCAGCCGCTGACTTCATTTTCATCCGCAGAAGAAGAAGCGCGCGATGCATGCTGGGATAGTTGTCAGAACGCTGGTTTGTTAATAAAGTTTGACTGACCTATCTACCTACCGACCATCTAGAATCAGGTCGTCTGCAGGTCATTTAGCACCACGTTCTCTACGAACATGCTGTGCGCAAACGGAGAAGGGTGACCAACGTCCGGCCACGCCCCGGCCCAGTGGCGGAAGGCTCTCCTCGCCGAACGGAGTCGGACTGTTTTGTTGACATTCTTTATGTCAACAAAGTGGCTTTAGATATTCATCCGGGAGCTTCGACTAGGGTTACCAAGGGACCAGCCCTTATACATTTAAGGGGGGGGGGGGGGGAGAGACAGAGGCTGCGGTGGCAGCGTGTCGGTTGGGCACAATATTGCAACACCAACACCGTGAGTGAAACAACGACTGGGGCAGCCTACTATATAAAGTACTCGGGGGCCACTTCATTACACATCCACATTTGTAGAGTACGGAACAAATTGGCAACCCAAACTGAAGCGTCTATTCTATGCGCCTTATAATCCGGTGCGCACTTATAGTGCGGGAAATACGGTAGTTAGAACAGCAGAACCTAAAGGTTAGCTCTTTTCTGTTCTCCACAGCTGGTGTGTCACAATGAAGTGAAGCAGAGTAATTTCTCCAGCGTCCTGCAGAACAACAACTCCAGCAAGAACAGGGACTGCTCTGTGATACCTGGTGAGACTGCCTCATGGTAACGTCATGAACTGCTGGAACACATCAGTCTCAGTCACACATTTAAATCCTTCCACTTCAGCTCCTGTTCACATGATCCACAGAGTAATTAACCTCATCTCTTCTCTCTGTAGCTGAGAGGTCACGAGTGCGTCTGTCTACAACAGCTGGAGAGACGGCCGACTACATCAACGCCTCATTCATCACTGTACGACCAGCAAATCTCTGTTACTAAATCTTAGCCAGAATCGTATGAGAGGATGAAGATGTGTTTCATGAGGGTTCCCATAGCAATTGAATCTCTCTTTTCATTAACACACAGGCGAAGGAGCTTGTTGACAGCTTCGTTACTGTTCTATAAGTCAGCCTTCAATGTTTGTGCATCAGTGTCAGCCATGTAATGACCTGGACCGATTGCTGTTACATTAGCATAAATGTTTCATCAGCATATTCTTCCCAATGAATCAAGCTATAAAACTTTTCCTCTCTATGAGAAACTGCAGATGAAAGCAGTGATTAGGTTGTTCTTTTATCCTCAGGGAAGCATAGGGCCTTCATGCTTCACAGGTTTATTTGCTCTGTGATGTCATCGAGGGATCAAATGGTCTTCCAGTAATTTCTTGAACTATTTGGAGCTTTGATCTCCTGTATAAAGGTATGGTTTTGTTTTGCAGGGCTATAGACTAAACAGAGAGTTCATCATTACCCAGAATCCCCTGCCTGGCACCATAAAGGACTTTTGGAGAATGATATGGGATCACAATACCCAGGTCATCATCTCACTGCCTGGGGTAAGCAAAATCGATTAATTTCAAACGATATTCTCCAAATGGGAAATGATGGTCCAGAAACACTGAAAGGTTTCAGCTGTGGGCTCCAGGACAAAACACTTCCGTCCATTTTATCAGAAAAACAGCAACAATTTTTGGTACTACTTCATTGTCATATTTGACACATTATTCTATACCACTCCCATTTATTTCAACTGAGACTGAGACTTCCTGGACCAGGTAGCACATTGTTATTGTCTAGCTTCCTGTTCTGAGCTCAGACTGACACATTAAGAGTTCATTCACAGCGTCCTACATCCATTGGTTGGAACCAGCTTCTGTTGTCTTTATATCTCTGTAAACCAGCCTGGTCATTATACTCTGACCTCAGCAGGACACTTCTTCCCACATTGCTGCCACTCCTGGGATATTTTCTCTTTTTCTAATGAACAACAGGTACTGACAACCAGAACCTGCTGGGTCAAAGTGACTTAGATCCCACGTTGTCCTCATTCTGATGCTCACTTTGAACTTAACCAATCTTCAACTCAGTGTTGAGTTGAACATTCAACACTGGTTGATTCACTACTTATGTCCACAACTGAACAGCTGATCCTAGCTTTGAGTGTACATGACAATAATTGATCTCTTATGTTTTGTTGTCTGATAATCTACAGTCATTGTCATGCAAAGAACTGTTAAAGATTGTTCCCTCCCTCCTCACCCTCCTCCCTCCACTTCCTGGAGCAAAGCTCAGCTGTCAGTTAGCATTAGCCTTTCCCTGTCTTTCTGTCAACAGACTGCAGAGGAGGCGGAGCTCTGTGCCCTGTGTCCTGGCTATAATCAATCCATCAGCTTCAACATGTTCACTGTGACCCAAAGGAGTGAGGCTCACATCTGTCTGTCCAATGAGGACATGCTGGTGGTCCGGGAATACACCCTGTCTGCTGCAAAGGTTAGCCTAGCTTCTTTGGCACCATGATGTTCTTAATAATAGCAGACAGTGTGTGTTGCAAACAAGTGTTATATAAGCCACTAAAACATCTTAGGCTTCCTAATTTCACTTCAACACATACATAAACTGTTATTGTGATCTTATGACACAAAAGTATAACTGAAGCTGTTCTTACAACTCAGAAAGACTTTGTGTGCTGAAGGCATCTGGTTGGTATGTCAACTCTTCTCTTCTGGACAGGATGACTTTGTTCTTGAGGTGAAGCATTTCCTGGCCCCCTGCTGGCCGAACCCTGACAGCCCCATCAGCAAC
Source organism: Poecilia reticulata (assembly GCF_904066995.2). NCBI lineage: Eukaryota > Metazoa > Chordata > Actinopteri > Cyprinodontiformes > Poeciliidae > Poecilia > Poecilia reticulata. The sequence continues at coordinate 3,637,457 of NC_088835.1, forward strand.
ACCTTTGAACTCATCAGCCTGGTGAATGAAGAGAGGGCGAGCAGAGACTGTCCCACCGTGGTCCATGATGAGTAAGACCCTGTCCAGCCCATTAGCATACTTTTTACTGTTCTTTTTCCAAAAGTCCTGTTTTCTTTCTCCTGCAGTGTGGGCGGAGTCACAGCAGGAACATTCTGTGCTCTGTCGTCTCTAAGGCAGCAGCTGGAGGCTGAAGGTTCGGCTGACGTGTTCCAAGCAGCCAGACTGACAAACCTTTTGAGACCAGGAGTCTTCAGTGATGTTGTAAGTCTCACAGCCAGATCTGTTTGTTGCACGCTTTAGTCCAACATTTGAGTTAAGGATAAATGCATTTCAGTTCATTTGAAACACATCTTAATACATTTAATTGGAATGTTAATGAATTATTGTTTTTTACAGCAAATGAAAATTACAAATTTAGTCTCTCAGAAAATAACAGTATTACACCAGACCAATAAAAAGGAATGTGTGCTTAATGAACAGTGTGTCCATGTACTGCACAGTATCTGCACTCAGCTTCTAGCCCGGCTCGTTTTGCATAAATTACTTTATTCAAAAGGACAGAGGAGACCAGCCTGTGGTTCTGACGAGGTTGCTTCTGTAGTTTAATCTTCCTCCTGACCCAAGGATTCTGTACTGGTCAAGGCCAGGCCAGTTTGTTGGTGTTACCATGGTAATTGAAGCAGGTGTTATCAGTATTGGCAGTGAGGACAGGTACCAAAATAAAAATAAAATCATCATCTCCATACAGCTGGTCAGGTGAGGGAAGCATTAAGTGCTCTAGAATTTCATGGTAGATGGTTGCATTGACTGTGGACTTCAGAAAACCCAGTGGACCAGAACCAGTACATGACATTGCGCCCAGATTACCAATGGCTTCTGTTCCTCTCCACTCTTCCTCCAGATTCTAGGATCTTGATGTCCAACTGCGATTCAAATGTGTTAACTGAAAAGGAATGCGACAGTTGTAGCTCATGTTGGGTGTGTTTGGTGGCGTTTGATGCTCCAGCATCAGTTCACACCGTCTAAATTTAAACCAAACATATTTTCAATTTAATTACATTTCAAGTCAGTGTATTTGTATAACACCAACAGAGGTCCAATAATGTCAGAATAAGAAGAAGTTCTGGACATGTTTTTTTAAAGAACTAAAACAAAAAGGTAAATTAAATCCTGTCATACAAACAGATTCTAAAAGTACATACACTCCAATCTGATCCTGGTTATCCAGCAATGCATCAAGTTCAATTTATCATTCATGTCAGTTTAAAGTTTCTATCTAAGGAAATCCAGCAGATTGCATTTAGTCACTGACTTACAGCATTCACTCCGCCTGGACAAACATGTAGCAACAGCGGAAAGGAAAAGTCCGCTTTAACAGGAAGAGACGTTCAGCAGAACCGAACCAGAACCAGAAGCTGGCTCAGTGCCATCTGGGGGCTGAAGAAGTCAAAATTTGCTACACAATTGTCTCAGGGCTGAAGTTATCGCTGTTAGCACACAGATTTCAATCAAACTGTTACTTTCCACTCAACATTCCATTTCTAGAAACTATACAGCATTCCGAGTAGCTGGCTTCTTCAGCAATATCTTTTTCAATTTGGTTCAGTTTGATTGAGAAATGCCTTATTAACCCAACAGGAATATTAAATGTTGATTGATACCATATGGTTTTCTTCAAAGAAAGAAGCATATTTTATAGAGGATTTCAGTGACTCTCCTTGACAACTGTAAGTCAGCAGTCTGACCCATGGCATCAGACCATTCCTGTAATTATGTCTGCTGTAATAATATTCAAATTTTATAAAAGTGTTTTTATTTTCAGCTGCTGTAATCCAGAATCATCAATACTAACAGAAATAAACACCTGAAAGGAACTTTTGAATGATATTCTGATTCACTGATGAAAATCTTTCAGTTCATCTGTATAACAGCCTAATAAAGACCCCTCTCTGACATTATCACGTTTTTGAATCTCAGCTCAGAAAATAGTGAAAAGTAATGCAAATGAATTCTAAAACTGTCAGACAGAAGCTGGATTATCCCAGAATAAACAGTCAAACACGACTTAGCAGTGTCACAGTAACACAGTACACAGCAGGATGAATGTTCCCAGCTCTTCATTGGAGAAACTGAACAGCAGACGGATGGTCCAGAACAATAAAGCAAACTCATCAGGTCAAGAATCAGCTGTTCATTTACATGTCAAGATAAAGGGTCACTTGTTTGAAGACAGCTTTGTGGACCAGGCAGACGGGTGGTTTGAGAGAGGACTGAGAGAAGCCAACTGCTAGGACCCAGCTAGCAACTAGGTGAAGATGGGACTTGTTCATATAGTGAACGTGTTTTATGAGGTTTAAAATAAATGTAAACCTAGCTCTTAAACCTAGAAAACTGCTTTATGTGAAAAGCTGGCTAACCCTCAGATTGAGTCTGTTACTGTGAACCAAATGAAATCAAATTTAGCTCCGAGTTGATGCTACCTGGGTTTATCTTACATGTGTGTTAAGCAGAATAGCAGCAAGAAACTGAGTGGAGTGTGTTTTTGCAGGAGCACTACCAGTTCCTGTACAAAGCCATGCTGAGCATCATCGGGACACAGGAAGCAGAGAAAACCCTCCTGTTCTCTGACAACAATGAAACCACCACCGACAGCCTTGAATCTCTTGTGTAAAAGGTCCTGATAGAATAATTTGTTCTTTATGTTCTTCAAGCACCAATAGAATCTCTTTTGACAGAATTTATTCAGGCAGATTCTTAACAGCTTTGCTGAATTTTTACCCTTTCTGCTTTTAGATTATGTGCCTTTTGTTTTCCTTCTGTTGTAGTTCAAACTTTGTTACATTTTATACATTAACTGTCCAAGGTTTTAATGTACCAACCTGAAAATTTGTACTAAACTCTTTCTAAACATTGTATTTATTGGCACTGTGCCTAAAGAGGGAAGCTGCAACTTTTCACATCAAATGTTTTCCATGTCTCTGCCACTAGGATCTATTCTGTGAATCCCACTGCAACACAGTGGGATTCATCTAGTTTAGCACAGTGGGCTAAACTAGATAAGGATGTGGAATAATAAAACGATCGAATGTAAATAATGTGGTAATCACTTTGATGGACCAAATTTCTATTTATACTTCTAGATTCTATATTTTTAGTGCAAATAAATGCTTTGATTCTGTTTAGCTGAAGATGATTAATAATTTTATACTCAGTTTTGTAACAAACTAAATGTGTTGCATGCGATTACTGCCTACGTAGATCTTTAGTTGGATGTGAAACACTGCTTTGGGGATTAAAGGGATAAAGTGAAAGAATACAAACAAAACTCTGTTGGCTCATTATAGTGTTGCTATGTGAACTTGCAAGCTGCAATTAGTGAAAGAAGATAGTTTCTATTAAAACTATTCTTGTGTGTGCGCACGAATCTATAACACAGAAGTTACCAGAAGGTATCCCTAGTGCTTCACTGTTTCCACGTCATGTTACAGTCATGATATCTAAAAGTAGGACCCAAATGCAGACAATTGGAGAGTAAAGGAAAATTCAACCAGAAATGCTAAATGCTCATTGTGTCAAAAACCACTGAAACGTAACAGAAGATTCTTATCTGATATTCAATGGCAACTTGTTCCACAAATGAACAGAAAAGAGTCAATCTTGGAGCTTCAGCCTAGAAGCTGGTCAGCTGGTTTTGGTGAAACATTCAACTGGAGCAAGTCAGAGAGGTAAGGAGGAGCCAGACCATTAAGGCATTTAAAGGCCAAGAGTAGGATTTTAAAATACTTTTTTTTTTTTGCTCATTAAGCCAATGAAAGGATGACAACAGGTGAGATAAGTTTGTCCAGCTGATCATCTCCCACACTGCTTAGACAGGTGGACTGGTTTCTTTACAGTAAAACTTATTTTAAAACAAAAACCAAAAGTTCTTTATAAGTTTGGGTCAGGTGAGGAGGCGGCCATCTTTCCATCAGTGATCCATTAGGAGCCACTCATCAAATCTTTGAAATCTTTAAAAATCTGTCTTCAGATATTTGTCCCCCCACTTCATGTTTCAACCCGTCTTGTTTTTTGAAGGGGAGGGGGGGGGGGGCAGGATATCCCAATTTGAATTTCTGTTGAAAACAGTCTGGTTCAACCTGTGGATTATACATATTCCCTTTATGAAGTTATTATCTCTGCACCATTTCTTATGAGTTAATCCAGGCTAAGACTCTGTAAGAAATGCGTCTTTTCAGGTCAGAAAATAGGTCAAGAGCCCAGAAATTGTCCTAACCTGCTGCCAGATCCGCAACTTCATTTACATTTTTGACTTTTATTACATCCCCAATTATTCTCTGCTTGGTGGCCCAGTTTGCTTGGCTGCCTCCAAATCAAGCAGAAGTAAAAACACCAGTCAGCATTTTTTTTCCCTTTTTTTTCTGAGTGAGAACTCAGCTGGAGATCAAGGAGCTGACAGGACACTGCAGCAGCTCCATTTACTGGTTCTGGGCTAAAACAGATCATGATCAATGAACATCAGTCTACACAGTGACCGATTTTCATATGATCCTGATAAATCTACCGTCAAGCCTATGGTCAGATTTGTTGGTCTAGAAATGCCAAGATTGCTTTTATAAGGATAAAATAAAACTTCCTCAAAAGTTAACAGTGTCCACTGAATATCAGTGTTCCTCAGTGAACAGTGAATAATCTGTCAGATAAACACTGACAGATCCAGAGTTGATCTGTCAGAAAATTGTGATTTTACACAACTCAGAAAATGAAGCATTACTGTCCTGATCAAATAAAACAAGTTCAGTCAGGAGTGTTTAAAATCTAGATTCATGAATAAACCAACAAGTTCCTGGGTCCAGGAGGTAGACACCACCACACTTGTTTACATATAAAGTTATTTTTCTGACAGATTATGAACAAACTTTGGCTGTAAACAGCAAAATATGCATTTTCCACAATAACTCAAATGATTCTAAATTATTTAGATAAAAATTGAAACTGTACGATCTACTTTAATGTTCTTTATTTTTTTAAGAAATCATCAGAAGACTTTACAGGAGTTTAATTATGTAACCATTTCATTTCTGTCAAAAAGGAAAAACAAACAAAACCCCACAACAGAAGTAGTTCAGATATTGAGACCTCAAACATTTAGAAAAAGAATTTTAACAAGCGGTTCATGTTGGAGTTTTATGGAACTGATCTCTCCAGAAATAAAACTGAATTGTCTCCTGAATTACATTCTAAAGCCTCTCAGTCCTTCTGATATCTACACATTACAGACATTTGTTTTAAGATGACATGGAGTCATCTATATCTATAAATATATATCTCTGCTATGTGCAAAATACTTTCTTTTCACTATTTGAAGAGAATTGGAACTTGTGATGGATGAAACTAGTCTGGTTTTAGTCAGTGTAGCATGTTTTCTACCAATAATGCAAGTCAGACATTTCTACTTAATGTCACTAAAAGCATACAAATGGATGTAAACATTTGTATCCAATCATTTTGCTGATGAAGCTAAAGTACTACAAAGTCATAAGAGAAAGAAAGAAAACATTTGTAAGACTTGCAGTTTGACAGACATCTATGTGAAACTGCTCCAGAACTGCTGGTGCACTTTCTAAAAACATCAGCTGGGAGCTCCAGTCAGGCAGGACGAGGTCCAACTTCAGTTTGGAGAACATTTCTTACAACATGAAGACAACACTTTGACGTCTGTTTAAGAGGATTTGTTCTCCTAGTTTCACTCATGTTGTCTGACCTAATTATTTTCCTCTGATACCGATGACAAGTTATGCAAAACATTTGAATTATTGAACATCAGCTGCATCCTAAATTTCTGACCTGAGCCTGCAAATTTTGAGCATGAATTTCATTTAAACTATTTTAACTAATTATTCTATGGATTTCCAAATTTGTTGATTTTGGACTCAAACATCTATTCTGCCAACTGCTGCTTTCACATTTTTATTAACACTTAAAGTTTTATCTGACAAGCGAGTAGGTCTAACAAAAACATTTCTCAAAAAAATAAAACAATCAGACGAAAGCAGACAAATGGGTTTTATAGTGTTAAAGGAACTGCTGGAAAGTTATCAAAAGCTGATTTTGTCCACTTTCAAAGTTCTTTGGATTTCTGCAGGTTCTCTAACGTCTGCAGACTATGTTCTAGTCCTGCAGGGTGCTCTTGGATATGATGTGCAGTCCTTCCTCCTTCAGCCGAGCCAACGCCGGCCCATAGATGTCATTGGTCATTGGGACCAGCAGACCTTTTGTACTGATTTCCCCTACAGAGAGAAAAAAAGTGTTTGGTTCTGTTGTATCAGTATGGCTCATGAGAAAAACTAACAGCAGCAGCAGTCGTTTCTGGCAAATGAAAACATTTCCATTCACTTCACAGACAGCTTTGTTTAGTGTGACTGCTGATGTAACTCTAGTTACTGATGTAGCACTAGTTTATCATTTGAATTTAGCGACAATGTTAACTGTAGCTTGTTTGCTAACTTTAAACCATTCCATTTTTAAGTTTCTTTTTGCTAACTTCTAAACTTAAATCAGGATTTTATTAGGTAAAATGCTCATGTTGCCATGTTATCTTACATTACTTGGCTTATATGATTAAACTACCAAAATGCAAATGCCATCTTATATGCTAATGTAAGCTGGTTAACATTTATTTGCATTATCCTAATTTAATTTATACAAAAATTTGCTAAATGTTATTTTAAATGGTGGAATCACTTGATCTTTTTATGCCCAACTTTTAAATTGTAATCTCTCTGCTATCTCGATTGGTAGCTTGTGTTTATAGGCCATTCTTTGATGGTGCTCTGTTACTTCAAATGTTACTTCAGTTATTTTTGCAGACTTTTGTTTATAATTTTATTGTGCCGAGGCATTGCATGTGTGAAGAATTATTCCCCCTGGTTCTGGATGCTGTGCAGCTGGAAGGATTTTTCCTCTTCATCTTTTTATTTTAGACAGTTTTGATGTGTAACCATGGCAACAAGGTACGGGAGCAGCTAATTAGCTTCTCAAAAGCTCAAATAGTACTTAAGCTACATCACAAATGTCAGAGGAGTTGAAACAGAAACTTCATGGATACAAAATGGGATCGGAGAGAGGAGGATGTTAAAACCAGGTCTTCATCATTATAACCCCTACTCCAACATCTCTGTCAGGTTTTCTAACATTCAGCCTGATAGCAATTTAAAGAGGAATGTCAAAAGAAAAAGAGGATTAGCACAGCAAGCCAACCACAGGTTGTGACTATCAAGGCATTTGCTGAGAATATTGTCTTTGTTGCCTTTATTACAGCAAAAATCTTCAGACAGAGGCCTCTTCAAATGTGTTGCAAGACTGACTGCTACTTGAAATCCTTCCTGCCCACAGCATCAGCATCCACAATGACTCAAGATAGTTTGATGATTTCAGGTACAACAACATTTTTAATTTTCCTTTGCAATAAAAGATTTATGAACTGAACTGAATTAGACTACACCGGCCAGAAATTAGTTCTGACCTGATTAAAATTTTATAAGTCAGTTGGTGTAACTGAGAAGAATGGAGAGATAATAGTAGACTGACCAAGATTCTCAGAATCATCACATTCCAGAAAAAAGGGTCAAACTGGAACAATTGGGGACCTGGTCAGGTTTTGATTCATACATTACAACTACCTTATTGTTTTTAGGCCTCATCATTCCTAACAGCTAGAAAATCTTTGTTTGGAGCATCTGTATTACTAATGTGCTAACTTATAGAGAGGCATCACTAACCATCGAGAACCATGCGGGCAGCAATGGCTGCTGGGTATCCTACAGTCTTGGCCATGGCAGAGAAACCGTTTGGTTCCCCATAGACCACCAGGCTGATCTGTCGCATCTCCAGCTCTCCGGTTGGATGTCGAATTCCCACGTCGTTCCTCATGATGATCAAGTCCCGCTCACCTTTAGCTAGATCCAGAAGAGAAGAATCATAGTTCCATGCCTGACTGTGTTACTCTGGTCGGCACCAACAGTCACCCCACTCACCAAAAGAGAGCTTGGCCTCCAGGTGCTTTGCGAGTGAAGCCAGAATGGTATCAGCATGAGGCACAGCATCGTCGCTCAGCATCCCCAGCCTGCAGCAACACAGACAGCATGGATTCCTCCTCAACTTACTTTCACTTTACACTAAAGGCTCTAAATATCTGCTGCACTACTGCTGGAGCCACTCATCCTTGGACTGAGGTACAAGGATTTGCCGTTTATTTTTCCGGCTTCTTTGGTGCTGAATTAAATAAATGGAGTCATTGAATTTAAGCAGTTGATCATTGAGTTTTTCCCCCTTTAACAGCAATAATGGAATAATTCCAACAGTTCTTTTCCTTTCAGAGGAACGCAGTGCTCAGTGCCTGCATGGCCCTTGTCTCTTCATCCCTGGCAGCAGGCGACCTTGGCTTGAAGAAGGTTGTATAGCTACACCACTTCAGGAGTCCTCGTCAGAGCGGGGGCTCAAAGTGGGCTCCCATGTTGCTAAGCATTGAAGTCACAATAAGAGCAGCTTGATGTGCAGCATCTGCTCCCAGCCAGAGCTTGTGTCACTTTCATCCAGAACAGGAACCAAAATGTTTATCAATATTTGCATTTATACTCAAGGCAGTTCATTATTCTTAATGCAACAGATACAATGCATTAAGAATGTATCGGAGTTAAGACATTGCATTGTCTTAACATAATTAGTTATTTTAAATAATTCATATTGACCAAGGTACAGTAATTGTGATTCTACTGTTTTCCATAACTGTATGCATCTGTATAAACTGAAGAAAAGTCATAATCAAGTCAAAATAATGTAACAAAATTCTTGTTATGAATATCCATTAGAACTTTCTATTGCATCATCAACAATCTCACTCCATTTCCACATTTGTTCACTAGGCAGCACATTTGGCAAATTTTCCAAATCATCTTCAGTCCATGTCAATAAGGGTCATTACAGTAGATGCATGTCAAGTCCTATAAGTTTGGCAAAAAATCTGACAAGAATTCAGTGTGATTTTGCTGTAATCAGACAAATTGAAATCTGCATAAATCAAAAAGTTAAAGGAAGACATCCAGGAGCAAAACAGGTTACTTTATGTTCAAAGGGGGCAGTGCCAAGTGCTGATGTCCCTAGTTGACCATGCAAATATTAAAACTGATGGTCTGTAATGACACACCAAGAGTTTCACGCATCAAACCTTAATGTTTTATGGCAAATAGCAAGATTTTGAGTCTTGGCCACACCCACATGCTTTGATGCAGCAAAAAGCTTTTGATAACTTTCGATCTTCAATGCCTTAAGACTGAGCTAGAAATTTTGAAGCCAGCATGTCAAAAGCTGTAGGAGGATTTTGCTCAGACACAATGTCTGAAAGACAGACAAACTGGCGGCTTTGATCCAAAACGGTTGACTTCCTGTGGGGTTTAGCCCTTGGGTCCAAGAAAGTTTTTGTAGGTTCTGAGAAGATGCACATGTGTACCAAACTTCATAATTGCCAGTCAAACCATGGTTTGGGGCTGATTTTAAGCAGGCTGTGGAGTAATTTGGCCACACATTTCTGTTGGGGGACGGCTAGACATTGGACTTTGCCACGGTGCCACACTGTCAGTGCTGGAAGCCACCAACATGTCTTCTGTCAGTGGGCACACTGTTATCTTGATTAGGTCACAGGGGTCAGATGTTGACCTTTCGAAATAAAAAATTACACTGTTGTCAGGGAGCATTGCTTAAGTGATATCATGATGTCACTATGATTTTCACTATTTTTTGAGACTGGATGTGGATCAATCCCTTAAGGTTTGGTGTCTAAGTGACTTTTGGTGTTTGAGATATAAGATTTTTGTGTCTCATGATGAGATGTGAGACTTTGAGGACTGGCCACGCTCCTTCAACATACTCAAACGCTCACTGTTTTGATCAGTTTTTAAGCCCCCATGCCTTATGAGCAAACTAACCAAGTATGAAACCGATCGACTGAAGTCTCTAGAGCAGTGGTTCTTAACCTGGGTTCGATTGAACCCCAGGGGTTCGATGAGTCTCTCAGGGGTTCAGCGGAGCCTCTGCCGCGGAGGTAAAGACACACTTGTGTAAAGTCGTGATGACGCCCCGCTTTGCCATCACTTGCTGCAGAGGATCACGTTACATTGCTTGGCCAATCAGTGCTGCGGAGGAGCCCTGATTGAAGGAGCTCCACTCTCAGCATGGATTTGAACTTGTGTCTTTAATTACTTCAGCAAAGCTCACCGTTTTTACCAAATTGTGTAGCTTTCGGTGTACTTCTAAATCTGCTCCTTAGTCGCATCTTTTCGGGGTTGGTACTGCCTCTAGTGCAGTGTTTCTCAACCTTTTTTGGGCTAGCGCCCCCTAGCCTTTATCCAGGTCCCTCACCGCCCCCCATCAAAGAATTTGTAGGCTACTTTGCACTGACAATTATTTTATTATTAATGTTACTATCATTATTGTAGATGTTTTGAATTGGCGCACGATTATGTTTTCCCGTACACTTCAGTGCCTTACGCTCCTTCACCTCGTGCACAAAACGGGGTAAATGTAGCGAGTTTTGCCCTAAACGTATCGGCGTCTGGAGGAGGGGGTTGGGGAGGGAGCGTATGTTTCTACGCTCCTTTGTGGGGGGCGGCGATTTATGTTTTCGCATCCACATGAATAATGTGTAGTTGCGCCCCTACCCATGGCACTTCAACAATATTATTGTATCTTTTATCTAGAAATAGTGTCTGTTTATTCTTGCCATACAGTCCTCTGAATTAATTATTGCTCGAAAGGTCTTGCCATACCAGTTTATTCCTCCGTATTTACTTTAGTTTCTTAGTTTATTCTTGCATTTTGTTTTTCATTCATTTCCATTTAGTTTCCTTTGATTAGTATTATCCTCTCTTGGTTTATTGTTATGTCCACTTTAGTTTCTTTCCTGTTGCTAGATTTATTTTATCGTATTGACCATCAGTAATCTTCACTCATCACCTGCTGCGCCGCCTAATCGTCATGTTTCACATCATGTGTTGATTTTTCACTGTTCAGCGTCGGATTCTCTGTTTTTATGCCATAATTCACATCTAGTTTGTCGCTACTTTTTGCCCGCTTCTCATGTTTCAGAATTTTGCGCAATGTGTGCAGCGTTTTTTTTTTTAACTCCCTAAGATGCAGGGCGGTCGGGAAACATATCTTTGGTGAAAAGGCAGACTGACATAAACCTTTTAAAACAACGGAAACAATTTCGGATTTCTGATTATTGAAATTTAAAAGTGTTGTGGTAACGTTGTTCCATCAAACCCGTTTCATGTCTGACCACTTGCAGCACCGGTGTTAACGCTATAACATGAACGCTCTATCGTGGTGTGGAGGTATTTCTTTATTTAAATGGGTTAATTTTTCAGAGGGATACAATGTGAGGGCATCGTGATTTTAGTAATTACATGTTTATAAGAGCAATTTTCTGTTGTCCTTCCATGGAAGCGGGCAGCTTTCAAACGGAAATAAAACACGTTTTAATATAAATTGCTGCTTTGACAATCACAGAACTGCCAAAACATATGCAGCCTACATAAATACCAGACAAAGTCAATCACAGCAGCGTCATCAGCCGGTGAAGCTACCAGTAGCAGGAGAGGAGCTGCGTCAGAAGCTAACAGAAGCTACAAACACTGAATAGAAGAAGAGCTGCCATCGATACAGTTGCAGCCAAGCATGATTTAATGTTACACAATACAGTTTTACCAAGTTGCTCAAAGTCTAAACTGGTATTGTTGTGGATTTAAGGTGTAAAGTTTACCTTCGACCAAACGCTCCCCAAAAGCATCCCAGCGCCCCCCTTTTGTAAAAATGTCCGCCAGCGCCCCCTGCCGTCCTCTGAACGCCCCCTGGGGGGCGGTACCGCCCATGTTGAGAACCGCTACTCTAGTGGCTTGGGGGTGGTAACACAACTAATATAATTACATTACTAAATCAGAATACCGCAGTCTTTATTATTTATTATTAATTTTTCATTCTCTTAAGAATGTAGAGCTAATTAAATGATCTAAACAAGACCTTAAAGTGGTTCCAGTTTCTCTTGATGGCCAACCTGTTGAAACTGTGGCAAATTTTAAATACTTTGGGTCGTTCCTGGACAGTCAGCTCAACTGTGCTGAAAACAATGACTATATTTTGAAGAACTGTTCTCAAAGACTCTACCTTTTAAGAAGACTTAATGATCTTGGGGTGACCCAACTAGATTCTAGTTGTGTCATCCAACTAGACCCAACTAGACTCACCCCTATGTCTTGAATTTGGGGGGGAAAAAAAATCATATTTTATTTATCACCACAAAAGGGTCAGTGAATGCGCATATGAAACTGGTGGGTTCAGTACCTCAAAAAAGGTTAAGAACCACTGCTCTAGAAGTTTGTTCAAATGCCCAGACTATAAATGGCCAGAATGGGGTAAAATTTAAATTTTACCACATTGGAATTTAAATCCAAGATTATTGACTTCCTGTTTGGTGTTGAGGATGGGTCTTGGCCTCATCATAAAGCAGAGGTTCCCAAATGATTTTGCCATTGCAGAGGGAGCGCGGAAAGCGGTATGGATGAATGAGAAAAAAAGAAAGAAAAAAAAACGAGCGCTGTGCACGTGAGGGAGAGGGGGATGTTTGAGTGAATGGAAGAATATACAGGGAGTCTCTAAGAATCCCCCCCACCGCACCCCGCTGACATACATCATTCGACCAGAGAGCCAGAGTCCAACTCTCCTCACTTGTAAATTCATAGAGGGGGCCCCGGAGAAAAAGTTTGGGAACCACTGTCATAAAGTAAGGTCAATGGGAAATATGTTTTGAAAAGTTGCCGGGGGGGGCGCTGTTGAGTAGTTTTGGTGCTAATCTTATGAAAACCTTGAAATATGTAAATTTGTGAAAAGTTTGGTGATTTTGAATATGTTTTGGCCTCCAATTTATTTATTTATTTTTAGTCAATTTATTTTCTCACAAAATGATAATAAACATTTGAATTAAAATAGGCCTTCATAGCCCAAATGAATAGGACATTCATACCAGTGATGAAGTTCTGAACTGAGTGGAGCGTTAGCTTCACTCGTTTCCATGTAAAGCAACATTCTATCATCTAGGTTAGATCATGTTTTCTGGGTGGTCAACTGGACTGTTTACTGGTCAGTGAGTGTGTGTGGAGCTGTTGGTGTCGCACCATCTCAAGGTGTCCATTCTGAACTGGTCCTCTCCGACCTGCTTATAGACTGCTTCCGCAAAAGCTTCTGGGGACATGGAGGAGGATAAGCCCATCTGATGACAGAGGAGTTCTTTCTGCACACAAGAAAGGAAATGAACAAGCAGTAAAATGTTTTTTAATTTATTTATTTTCTTCAGCACTTGAACAATTTTTAATTTATAGTACGCAATTTTCTGTCTGTGGTGGAGTTCGTCTCTGTGCTCCTCTTCAGTTCATCAATGGTCTCTTAACTCTTTTTACCCAGCCTCCGTGCCATCATTTCTAAGTGTGCTAATTTGTTTTACCTCTTTCATTTTTCATCTCATCTCAAAAGAAAAGACTGGAGTGTTTTCAGGCAGATTAGTGGCAGGATGAAAAATCTATCAACCACTTGATGGCTGGTAAACATCCTGAAAATATTGAACTCTCACAAGCATAAAAGCTAACACTATTTGCCTTTAAGTCATGAGTATGAGAAGCCTCTGTTCACTGCAGCCTTGATACTGATAAACAAGTGTTGGCAGCAGTAGACTTCTGTCATTTGATGAGATAGAAAACATTAATTAAACTAAAACGGAGCACAGAGCAGAGGACTGCTTATGAACCATTTGCTGGAGCGATTCATACCCAGGAGATGGTAGACGTAGGGTGCAGGAGGACAGGACTGGGCTCAGTGTTGATCAGACCCAGCTTAACAAAGCCGCCCATGGCTTTGGAGAAGCCCTATGAACACAACAGAAACTTAATGAGAGACAAACACTGACAGGAGGCAAAACCAACCAGAAACAGCCAGAGGACCATCTCCATCAGCGCTGAACATACAGGCTGCTTTTAGTAACTTTATGAGTATAAGGCCTAAAACAGGACACTACTCACCTGTTAAACACAGACAGGAAGTCCAGGAAATGCCAAGAAAGAAGCTAAGAAGTACTTACCGAAAACAAAATGTGTTGATAAAACACCATTTACAGCCTAATGTAAACTTCTCTTTATATGTATACAATGGTCATTCTGAAATTCACCAACAGCTGAAACCAGAAGTTTACATACAGATGTTATAGTGGATTTAAATAGTTTGTAATAGTTTTTGTAAACTTCTGATTTTACATCCCTACAGTACAGACAGGCTCATCTGTTCAATTAAAGGCAGGCATGGCCAGAATGGGAATGTCCAGCTGTCATAACAATGAGGCAACTTCTGGGTCCAAACAGAGAAGCATGGAGGTGGCAGTGTCATGCTATGGGGCTGTTTTGCTGCAGGAGGAACTGGTGCACTTCAAAAAATAGATGGCATTATGAGGAAAGAACAGACTCAGTCCCACGGTTCTGTCCTCAGACCTCACCCTGATAGACAGTCTCATTTTTACTCAGTGTTGTACCAAGAAGTGGCTAATATGATTAGCTCAGCAGAAAGGCAGTTTCACCTGGTGTTTGCTAATTGGTGCTGCTGCAACTCTGAAAGGGCTGAGTGGGGGAGTCATGGGTGGGGGCTGCTCGACTGGAGACTGCAGCTCCAAGGAGGAGCTGCATGGAAAAAGTAACTCTCTGTGTGAGCAAGCATTTAGACTTGCACACACAGATGGTTGGCATGGAGATTAACGAATTTCTCAAAGGGTATGCATGAAAGAATCAAAACATCAAAACTTCAGACTGAAAATCTGTGTGCTCTCAAATTATGGCAGATAAATTTCCCCATAGTGTAGCCACTGTACCTTGAAGCGCAGGGTTCCCCTGATGAGTGTGTGTGCCGTCTGGATGCCATACGGCTCGGCGTACTTGGTGCTGTCGCGGTTTGGAAATCCCTCCAGGCTGAAACCTGGGAAGAAATCCATCGCTGTGGCCGAATCCATCAGAGTCCCACCTGCAGGGATGCTCACCACCTTGAACACACATGTCTCATCAGACTTCTCCTTTAGACAAACTGCAGATTCTGCAGAGAAAAGCTTAAATATTGTTCATGTCCCTCTGAGGCTTCCATACCTCGCCATCTCTGAGAAAGACAGCTGGACTGACTGTGTTCAGGAGGACACCGTAAGGACTCCAGCTGAACTTGTAGCGAAGAGGATTGTCTGAACACTCCGGAGCAGGAAGCCCACCACAGAACGAGCTGTAGGACTCCACCTAGACAGCAGTGATTCATTTGAGGCTGTTGGAGCCCATAACCCGTAGCCTATAGCCTACAGCCCGTAGCTTATAGCCTATAGAGCATAGCTTATAGCCTATAGCCTATAGCCTATAGCCCATAGTCCATAGCCTATAGCCCATAGTCCATAGCCTATAGCCCATAGCCTATAGCCCATAGCCTATAGCCCATAGCCTATAGCCCAAAGCCTATAGCTTATAGCCCATAGCCTATACCCCATAGCTTATAGCCTATAGCTTATAGCCTATAGCCCATAGCCCATAGCCTATAGCCTATAGCCCATAGCCTATAGCTTATAGCCTATAGCCCATAGCCCATAGCCTATAACCCATAGCCTATAGCTTATAGCCTATAGCCCATAGGCTATAGCTTATAGCCTATAGCCCAAAGCCTATAGCTTATAGCCCATAGCCTATATCCCATAGCCCATAGCTTATAGCCTATAGCCTACAGCCCGTAGCCCATGCTTATAGCTTATAGCCTATAGCCCGTAGCTTATAGCTTATAGCCCATAGCCTATAGCCCATAGCTTATAGCCTATAGCCCGTATCCCATAGCCCAGGGGTGTCAAACTCCAGTCCTCGAGGGCCGGTGTCCTGCAACTTTTAGATGTGCCTCTGCTGCACCACACCTGAATAGAATAATTAGGTCATTAGCAAGGCTCTGGAGAACGTATCTACACAAAGAGGATGTAATTAAGTCATTTCATTCCAGTGTTTTGTACCTGTGGCACATCTAAACACTGAAGGACAGCGGCCCTTGAGGACTGGAGTTTGACACCCCTGCCATAGCCTATAGCCCATAGCTTATAGCCTATAGCCCATGCCTATAGCTTATAGCCTATAGCTTACAGCCGGTAGCCCATAGCATATAGCCTATAGCCCATAGCCTATAACCCCTAGCTTATAGGCTATAGCCTATAGCTTATAGCCTATAGCCTATAGCCTCTAGCCCATAGCTTATAGCCCATAGCCTCTAGCCCAGGGGTCACTAGCGTGGTGCCCGCGGGCCCCCTGTCGCCCGCGGGCCCCTTGTCAGTCGCCCGCGGGGCAAGTTCTAAAAATAGCCATTCTCATTAGGGAGCATTGCCAAATAAATTATTTAATATTTTTACAGTGAAGTAGTAAAATTTGTTTATATTCAGAATTTTAAAAAAAGCTAATTATAAAAAAAATGTAAAATGTAAATTTTTATGCATAAAACTCTTCTATGGTTAAAGTTCAGAATATGCGCCTGCAGGAGGGCAGCAGCGCCTGCTGCTCCCTCTCTGCCTAGCTTAGCCTAGCTTAGAGTGGGAGGAGCTCTTAGGTCTTTTTTTTAAAACTTGAAGTAAAAAAAAAATAAATAAAATTTCCGAAATTTTAATTATCGAACCCACTTTACAATTAAAATTGTGGAGAAAAAAATATATTATGCGTCAAAACATCTTGTACGTAGCGCACATCTGAGTCTGTGGGGGTCAAAGGGCACCCAAAGCTTAAATCTTATTGGTCAGTTTGCTTTTGTTTATTTGGCGGCTCGGCGCTTTTTCTGTAAGCTAAAACTGAATGAGCGGAGTTTGAACCTCCCGCAGTTCTAGGAGCGGTTCGGATTCCGGTTGAGCTTTTTACCGTGTTCGGTTCTGACGGGTCGCCGGTTATGAGCTTTTTGATGTTTCCCGAACCGGACAGTTCGCGGGTCACCCGTTAGCTGACATCCGCCGCTCATACTTAGCGTCGCTCTAAGACTGCGGGTTAAACAATTTAATCTAGTTGAAACGTTTTCCAAAAGAGTAAAAACTAAGCAAACAATGTTGCTTCTCCTCTGCACGTCTGACACCTGAACCGGGATCAACATCCTCCTCTTTCCGTGGATCACAGGTCGGCTCCGCTTCCATGTATTTATTAGTATTTAGCATCGTTTGTGTTAAAAAGGCTTCGCTGCTTTAGTGGTTTAAGTTTGCGCTGGTTTTGTGCGACGCGCACTTGATGCGCATTGGAGAGATGCGCACTTACAGGTCAATGCAGGGATAGTTTTGTGCTACCTTATAATCTGTCGGACATTTTTTTCTCTGCACAATTTGTTAATAATAAAGAGGGTTGGATAATAAAAATATACAATAACTTTTCTTTTATTTAAAGGAAAACCTCACAGCGCGCCCAGCAGCTGCAGTAATCCAGACTGTCAGTCACTTGTGGGAAATTTAGAATCACACAGAAAAGCTAAGAAAGGGAATCAAACTTAAAACTAAACTAAGAGCTTCTGATCACATAATAGCAATTAACCATAGCTGCCATGGTTAATAATTACTGATAACTATTGTGAATAGTCCCTAACATTAATATTATTAGACGGCATGTAATCATATGTATTATTGTTTTAAAGGCTGAGCCAAGAAAAGTGGCCCTTCGTGTTGCTCTGGACCCCTGAAGTAGCTCCCAGGCTCAAAAAGGTTGGTGACCCCTGCTCTAGCCCATAGCTTATAGCCCATAGCTTATAGCCCATTGCTTATAGCCCATAGGGCTTTCTGTAGCATCAGAAAGCCTTTTGGGCAGGTGGAATGTTTCCCTCTCTCTCTGTGTGTGAGCTGACTCACAGTGCAGCCATCAGCCTTGGCCTGCTCGATGCACTCCATGGCCAGCATGTGATCGATGCCTGGATCCAGTCCCATCTCGTTCACAATGGTGATGCCTGCTTCCTCCACACTCACACACACAGGAAGACTCTCAAACCTGTAGGTTTTGTACTGGATTCCTTCTATTACATGTCTTTTACTTTAAATCCGACACATTCAAAATATTTCAAATGTTTGCTTTTCCAACACAGTGATTTCCAGGGCCAACCAGTTGGTTTAGCAGCAGCGTTTTCTTCCTGTTTCTACCCACTCTAGAAACACTCTCAAGTCAGTTCACACCAGCAGCTGATCACAAATCCTATTTTAGGTCACTATGATAAAAAAGTTGATGGTGAGGTCAACATCAAGAGGGAAATGCTTCGAACAAATTCTCCATCTTGAATGACAATACAGAGGATTTTCCAACGGCTTCTGTTCCTCAGTGAATTTATCAGTTTTAGCTAAGATATTGCTCTGCTCCATTTTTCTTATTTACTTTTTCTGTTCATCAGTTGGTGTCATTTGTTTTTACTTGATAGTTCTGAATGATGCTGTGATTTATGCGATGCTTATGTTGCTCTGGTTAATACTAATACAGTTCTGGATAAATGTTGCTATGATTTCCTTTTTTTATTATTAATATTGATTGGGTCTTCTTTATTATTATTATTATTATTATTATTATTATTTATTTATTTGTTTTGCATTGCCTTCTTTGAGTTTCTGCTGCTGTTGTAATGTTAATGTTTGATGCGATGTTTGCTGGGTCAGATGGCCATTCTGATGCAGTGCTGAAGTTCTAATTGCTAACTCAGAACTATGAACACTAACATCTGCAAAACGTTGCAGATTGTCAGATAAATTCAGGGGTTTGCTTGGTGTTGTGGTTCCAGTAAAACCTGGATAAATCATTCTGGGTTAATTTTATGTTTGTAGCCAAGAATATCTCCTGTGTATTTTAGTTCTTTTACGTAGGAAGGCCTGTGTTGCCTGGTGTCAGTTGATTCTTAAGGGTCAACTGTCAACAGAATTGAACGTGTTTGTTCAGAATTCAATTTGTAGACAACCATACATAAGTCTGATTTTTTTCAGACTCATTTTTTTTAGTTTGATTCAGTTAGCTGTTGACACTCGTAACTCGTAACAATATGTAAATTGTAAAAATGTAAATTAGCTAATTTTGCCCCTCAGGATATTTTGAGGTATAAACAATGTTTTATTACTGTAGAATTGTAATAATTTTCTGACAGTTCATGTGAATGCTTATATTGGACTAGGAAAGGGACCTCTAGTGGCACATGAGCCCCACTAAGATGTTCTTCACCAGCTGCCACTGGGAAAAACCAAAGCAAAGTGATATAAAGACATCTTTGGGTTATCACAGATTTTAGTCTTCATGATTAATAGCAGCAACACAACAATCATTATGAACATTTATTATCAATAATTATACCTGCAACTACACTGCTAAAAAAAATATAGGGAACACTTAAACAACACAATATAACTCCAAGTAAATCAAACTTCTGTGAAATCAAACCGTCCACTTAGGAAGCAACACTGATTGACCCGACGAGGGTCCCTGTGGTCAATCAGTGTTGCTTCCCAAGTGGACGGTTTGATTTCACAGAAGTTTGATTTACTTGGAGTTATATTGTGCTGTTTAAGTGTTCCCTATATTTTTTTGAGCAGTGTATAAACTTTTGACACTAAAACTTAATTAATATGTTATTTCTTTTCTATTTTAAGTAGTTGTAAAATAAGGTGGTGAGATCTTGGGAAAGTGATTTAAATCTCAGCATGATTCTTGTTGGTCACCTGCTCCGCAGCTCCTTCATAGCAGGACTCAGGTAGCTGGCAGTCACCATGTTCACCTTCCTCCTTATGCAGTGTTTGGCGACAATGGGATGGAAAGAGTAAGGCAGCATGCTGGGAAACAGATGGAAAGTTTAGAAGTATTAATTTCACAGGGCGCAATACCTTAGTCTGCCAGTGTGGGAATAGGTCACCGCTGGAAATAATTGTACATATAATAATATAGCTGCAAAACACAGAAAGCTGATTACTCTGGGTGCAAAGTGAATAGTACAGCTGCTGGTACCTGATGACCAGGTCATGATCTGTGACCAGAGAGTCCAGGTGTCCCTCCTGACTGCTGACATCCAGCATGATGGGGATGGTGTTGGGATACCTGGCTGCCAGCTCCTCAGCCTGTTTCAGAAGCACAGACGCTAAATGGAAAAGAGAGCAGAGAAAACATTTTCAACATGCCGATTGACTGGACTAGTTACCTTTTTATAAAATCGGATTACCGTTTTTCATATTACATCGTCTACATTTAACACCTTTTATTCTGAATAAGACGGATCACCAGTCCTATCCCCTATGCAACAAATATTGAAGAGAGGTTGGGACCTATTACCATTATTTCTGGCAATGCAAACTGATCATTCTGGGGTCCAATTTCTAAAGATTTGAGTGACGTGTTTTGTGTCAATGTTGGCTGTGACCCAGGATTGTTTCTGCTTGGCCTCCCGTCCAAATCAGTCACTCACAATCACACTTCAAACTTTGTGACAAATTATTCCTTTTGGCTAGAAAATACCTTTTAATCCACTGGATTAAGAATAATTATTTAGGGTCCTCTGTCATGAAAGGATTAATGCAGTTCTTAGGGATAATCGGAAACATTTCATTGATATGTGGTCTCCTGTGCTTAGCTGCTTACCTAAAGAGCTGACCCAACTTGTCATGACAGGTCAGAATCCTAGAAAGTGGAAAGTCTCACCATGTCTTAACTAAAAAATATTCTCCTTTTGAATTACTAAGCATCTTTCTTTTTCTTTTATCACCACAGCAGCTAGCTATGATTGTGTTGTTGCCAAGTTTTAAATCTGTTTGTAAATGTTTGGTGACCATTGAAGACACGATTTGACATGAGTGTGACATAGTACGGCAGCAGTTTTGTTTGTTTCCGTTTCTCTTCTTTATAATCTAATCATGTACTGTAGTGGGCAGTACAGTGTACAATTCTCTGTTCTTTTCTCTGCTTGTGGAAAACACAAAACTAATAAAAAAGTGTTTAATCAATCAAATATTTGTATAGCACATATCAGCAGCAAGGCATTTCAAAGTGCTTTACATAATTAAAATTAAAAAATAGAATAAACAGTGAGAAAGAGAAAGATTTTGAAAAATATTAAAAAAGATAAAAACATTATTAAAAGTAAAAATAAAAATATTAAAAACATCGATCCACGTGAGGACTTGCCCTTACGGGGTCTCGACTCGAACAGTTTCAGCAGAGCGACATCATACAAGGATTCTCAAACCTCAGAGTTTTAGCAGAGCGACATAAAAAAAAAAGATTACTGTTTTTCCATCATGGAATGTCAGAAGTATAGAAACAGTAATAATGCTGGTGTGTCAGCGTTAAACATACACTGATAAAACAACAACTACGCTGTGAGTTCTAGGTGCTGTATGGGATGTGAGTGAGCTGCTCCACCCAGAACAGATCCCAGAGGGAAGAAACGTTGGAGATGCGTTACAGGCAGTTAGTGGAGCAGCAGTCACCAGAGTGAGTGAAGATCAGCAGTCATGACCAGATCCAGCCTTCCAGTGTGAAGACACCAGCACTCACCAACAGTCACCTGGGTCCCCTCATCCCGGGTCAGATACTCCACCACAGGCCCAGAGACGTAACCTGAGCCCAGCAGCAGAACTCTCTTCATACCAGTTTTCTTCAGGATCTGAGCCTTTTCCCTAAACACACACACACACAATAAGTTCTTCCAATGTCTTTCTGTAACAAGTGCACTTGTCATTTGTTTGACAAGCAATAATGTGTTATCAATGATTTGTTAAGATAAGAGCGCAACTTTTTTTTCTCTTTATAGAATCCATTTGATTATCATCATGGCAATTTCAGATTAAAAGCCCAGTTTCTTAAAAACCAAAGGCAAATGTTAAATTCATTTACAGAGCAGTTACAGAGTGCAAATAAGTTGGAGCACAAGCATAAAAAAACACAGATCAACTTTCTACTTCTGGTTGCACAATGTCTTCTCCATCTTGTAAAAACATCTAAATAATTCAAACACTGGAGGCTGTGTGGGATCATAAGTATACACACCCTGCTAAGATGCCAGGTTTTGGCCATGCATAAAATGAGACACGACATCAATTTACAACATTTTCCACCAATAATGTGACATTTCCATCCATCAGATATTTTGACAAAGTAAATGGACAAAAGTATTCACTCGTCTGCCTTCACCCACATAAACATTACAGTGACATCTCATTCTTAATTCTGCAGGGTCTAAAGCTGCAGTTTATTACATTTATGGGGGGCCCGGATGGGAGGCAGAATATGACTTCAGAGATTCAAGTCTGTATCATGTCTGAAGAGAGTTGGAGAAGGTGGGCCCTCTCCTGTTGAGTATGGTGTATGTAGATCATAAAATGGGGTCCCCCAGTAGATTACACAGTAGGCTGCCCCAGTCATTGTTGACTCATGGTTGCTAAAAACTTTACAAGACCAACTGATTTCAGTCATATAGTGGGTGTAAAATATTGAATAAAACGTTGTGCTACATGACTGGCTTTCTTTTCATTCTTACATTTAACTTTATGACATACTAATTTACAAGTTGATCGCCGATATCGTCTCTTTGTAAAACACGTCACCAACCATCCACAACGTCATCAGTCAGATACTTAGGAATGGATTGTAAACTAGGTAGATTGAAGTATTTTTACGACAAATATGAGTGGCTTTTATTAGTG
Organism: Poecilia reticulata; assembly: GCF_904066995.2. NCBI lineage: Eukaryota > Metazoa > Chordata > Actinopteri > Cyprinodontiformes > Poeciliidae > Poecilia > Poecilia reticulata. The sequence goes on from NC_088835.1 coordinate 3,660,249, forward strand.
CTTTATAAAATTATGTTTTCATGAGCTTTGTTATTTTAGGTATAAAGGGCCCGGTCGTTAGCCCCGCCCCCCAACCCGACGCCGACTTGTTCCACCACTACTTACCAACATATCAGTCAGGAAGGTACAACACAATCCAAAGCAATGTGTATCATATGTACCATAGCGCCATAAACACAACAGTGACATTCCTAAAACTGGGGATTTCTCCAAGATTGATGAAAAGACAAGTAATGTCACTTTATATGTGGAAAAGGCTTTGAAATGTCTGTTTTATGCCATTTTAACACTGTCACAGTAGTCTGTGACGGTATGTGTGTATGGGGTTCTCCTCCAGGACCCGTTACCTCTGAGACTCGATTTCAAGACAGACAGCTGGGTAATTCAGATCATACTTTCCCAGGTATGATATCCTGGGAAACTCCCAGTAAATGTATTCATCTGGATGGACCTTTTTGAGCAGAAACCAACAACATTTCAGATTCCAAAGTGAATGTTCTACCCTCACTCCAAAAACAACAAGCAGCAAGAATGACTTCAAAATGAGTTAAAATAGAACAGAAGGATTCTTTCTAGAGGTGTGCCGATCGATCGGTCACCGATCATAATCGGCCGATTTTTGTGAAAAAGTGCATAATCGGTGATCATTGGCTCTTGTTGCCGATACCGATCACCTGCATCTCATTTCTCAGCCTGCCTGTGCAGCTGGTCTCCTCTTTCTTCACTCTGCGCAAACGCGCAGCAACAAATCCTAAGCGATGTGGAACTATAACTATAACGCACTGAGTGAATGGGGAAGTTTGCGTGTTGCGGCGGAAAATTGAAGCACGTCGAAATGCATCAACACAACGAAGCTAATACAACATAAAAACAATGACATACTTGACGGAGTTTGGCTACATGGAGGCTCACTGCAGTAAAAAAGACATATGGAGGATCAGATAGCAGGTAAAGCAGCGCACAGCTACAAACACTTACCCGGATTAGCATGACGGTCAGAAAGCTAAACAAATAAGACGCTGGTTCTGATCTCGCTGTTGAACCGCTGCTACGCGCTACAGGTAGTAATATTTCACAGACGGAGCGCCGCTTCTGCTCCACCTGGTAGTGACTCTCACACCGAACCTCTATTTAAAGCTGATCAGCACATCTCTAATTCTTTATCCTACAATCAATCAAATTTTATTTTTATAGCACATTTCAGCAGCAAGGCATTTCAAAGTGCTTTACATAATTAAAATAAAAACAGCATGTGACATTAAATAAACAGTGAGAAAGAGATTAAAAAAAAAATTAAAACCCCTTTAGGACTTCAGTTAAACGCCGTTTAACTGGGATTCTAACCCTCAGGGACTTTAGTCAAAAACACCGTTTGACAAGTACTCCAACCTCTAAACCCCTTAGAACTTTAGTTAAACGTTGTTTAACTGGGACGTTTTCCAGGGGGCTTTACATCATTAAAACGTAGAAAAGAAATAAAAAGAAATTAAAAACATTAAAGACATAAAAACATGGAAGACATCAAAACCCGCACTCTAACCCTAATTTAGCCATAAGCAACTCTAAACAGGTGGGTTTTAAGTTGAGATTTAAAGGCACTCAGTGTTTCAGCTGTTTTACAGTTTTCTGGAAGTTTGTTCCAAATCTGTGGTGCATAGAAACTGAATGCTGCTTCTCCTCGTTTGGTTCTGGTTCTGGGGATGCAGAGCAGAACCAGAACCAGAAGATCTGAGGAGTCTAGACGGTTGGTACAGCAATAACAGATCTTTAAGGTATTGTGGTGCTAAACCGTTCAGTGATTTATAAACTAACATCAGTATTTTAAAGTCCATTCTCTGAGCTACAGGGAGTCAGTGTAGAGACTTTAAAACTGGTGTTATGTGCTCTATGTTCCTGGTTTTAGTGAGAACCCAAGAAGCAGCATTCTGGATCAGCTGCAGCTGTTTGATTGATTTGTTAGTCAGACCTGTGAAGATGCTGTTGCAATAATCAATGCGGCTAAAGATAAACGCATGGATGAGTTTCTCTATATCGCACTGAGACATAAGTCCTCTAATCCTAGAGATGTTCTTCAGGTGGTAGAAGGCCGACTTTGTGACTGTCTTAATGTGGCTCTGAAGGTTCAGGTCAGAGGTCATCACTACTCCCAGGTTTCGGGCTGATCGCTGGTTTTTAGTTGTAATAACTGAAGCTGTGCATTGACTCTGGTTCGCTCCTCTCTAGGTCCAAAGATAATAACTTCAGTTTTGTTTCTGTTCAGCTGGAGAAAGTTTTGGCACATCCACACATTTATCTGTTCTAAGCATCTATTCAGTGATTGGATGGGTTCAGAGTCACCTGGTGACATTGTGATGTAGAGCTGTGTATCATCCGCATAATTGTGATAGCTAATCCTATGTTGTTATAACCTTAGCCAGTGGGAGCATATAAATATTGAAAAGAAGGGGTCCTAGGATTGAACCTTGGGGTACCCCACATGTGACCTTTGACCTCTCTGATGAGAAGTTTCCGATTGAAACAAAGAAATCCCTGTTCTTTATGTAAGATTCAAACCAGTTGAGCACTGGACCGGAGAGTCCGACCCAACTCTCCAGTCGATTCAGTAAAATGTCATGGTCAACAGCAGTGTTGTAGCACTCGAGATCGGTCTTGGTCTCGATACCGGTCTCGAGACCATTTTTTTGATGGTCTCGGTCTCGTCTCGGACTCGACCGCATTTGGTCTCGGTCTTGTCTCGGGCGCTGAGGACTCGGCATTTTATTTCAAGACCGGTCGAGACCGCAACTGTGAAAATATCACTAAACGTACAGCATACTGTCCAGATTATTTGTTAACATCTTTGTTTTCAGTGGTTGCAAAACGCACCGATAAAAATCCAACCAATAACGTGACTATTACGTGTTTGTTTCTCCCCCCCCTCCCCACCTTTCACTCGCACGCGGCGCTCCAAGACATGCGCAGTGGTTTTCTCTCAGCGGCAGAAGATGTCTGTCTAATAGTCAGTAATAGAATAGCGCTGCATAAATTATAAGAAATCCGGTGGCCACAGCTAACTCAGCAGCGCTTCGCTTTCAAAGACAGTGGGGACTAGGTCCAACTTTTTTCGTCACTTAGAAAAGTATCTCAAAGAAATGTAAGCTCCGTTGACGTGATGTTAGCAAAGCTAGCTGTATAGAGACACATAAGCATTGTGATGAAAAAAAGTCTCTCACTGCCTGAATTATTGTGCGGAGAGATGTTGACTGACTTGTCGCACATATGAGACAACGCTGTGTCCAAAAGTCTGCAATGTAGTGATGAGACATTCAGGAGCAGTACGATTCTTCTGCACGGGTCTTTGCTTATTGGATAGGACTGGAGTGTCACTGAGAGCCTATCAGATTACCATACCCTGTCAGAATAGCATACATCAGAGGTTCCCAAACTGTGGGGCGCGTCCCCTAGAGGGAGCGCCGTGTCATTGCAGGGGGGTGCACGGGAAGCCGTCTGGATAAAAAAAACAAAAAAACAAAACATGAACCCTGTATGCGCTGGGTCTTTACTTTAGAACGGCCAAGTTTCTGTTATTCCTCTGTCAATTTGATACAGTAGGAACTTCCACACTAACCATATCTGTGTCCTCTGTCACTTTTATCAACAGTTAAAACTGTTTAATCCATTGTTAACATGTGGTAATCTGTTTTTCCAAGCCGCCTTTAAACGCAACATGAGCGCTACGACGCTGGGTTTACACCTGTACAGCAGCGAAGGAGACCTGCTACTGTGCGGAGTTGCACAGGTGTGTTAAAATCATGGCAGCAAACCAGCAAAATGCAAATAACTTTTCACAGTTCCCCCCCAAAACCAACAGACTGTTTAGTAAAGCTGCTTGACGCAGGTAAAGTTAGCTAAAAGATGACTAGCTAGAAATAGTTTGGAAAGCAATGGGGGGGTCCAGGAGAAAAAGTTTGAGAACCACTGATGTAAGGGAAATGACGTGAAAGAAGCACAACGTTTCCAACCTAATAATAAAGAAACATTGATCTAAAAACATTTGTACTTTCAGTTCTACTCTGTTGTGGAAATTAACGCAAATATTCTATAAAAACATAAAAAACTGCTAATAAACTGCATTTTTATTGTATCTTTGTTTAAAAACATTAATAGGTTCTTGATCAATTTAGCCAGCATTATTAAGGAGTAAGGAGATCAAGGTTTAAAGAGAAATGGAAAAAAAGGAAAGAGAATCCCAAAGCCCTGCAGGAAAAACTGTTTGGTTTGATGAAACTAAATATGACGATTCTCCCCCCCCTCAAAAACACATTGTTCAACCACACAGCTATTTGTTGGGGGGGGGGGGAATGTTTGGAAACCACTGGGGGGGCGCAGGACAAAAAGTTTGGGAACTACTGGCATACAAGTATCTACTTCTTGCTTGCTGCTCCTTTGTCAGTGTTCATAGTTGAGCGTCAGGGCTTTTGCCTCAATTGCTATGTTTAACGGTGCAAACAGTGATGGTTTCTGACATGAGCAACAATGGGTAAACACCCAGGGCGTTATCTTTTTAGGGATGGCACAAGACCACCGCAGATTGTAGCACAGAGATGGAAGCAAAGCAGAACAAAGAGTTTGTTAAATTTAATATTGGTTACATTTATTAAGTATTTAATATCTGTGTGTTTTTATGAGAATAATTTGAGAAATAATTTTGATGATATTTTACATTTTATTGTGTCATGTAGCGCGGGGCGCTGGTCTTGGTCTTGACTTGGTCTCGGACCCTAAAAGTCTTGGTCTTGTCTCGGTCTCGGGTTAGGTGGTCTTGAACACAACACTGGTCAACAGTGTCGAAAGTTGCACTGAGGTCCAACAGAACCAGCACTGTGGTTCTCCCACAGTCTGTATTTATATGGATGTCATTGAACACTTTTACTAGGCCGTCTCCGTGCTGTGGTGAGCACGAAAACCAGACTGGAAGGAGTCAAAGCAGTTTGTTATTGTTAGGAAGTTATTCAATTGTTTAAAAACAGCTTTTTCAATAATTTTGCTGATGAATGGGAGGTCAGAGGTCGGCCTGTAATTCTGCAGTAGGGATTTGACCAGATTGTTCTTTTTTATAAGTGGTTTGATAACTGCTGTTTTCAAAGCCTGGGGGAAAAAAACACCTGAAGAGAGCGATGAGTTACTATTTGGATCAGATCATTAGCAACAACAGGCAGGACTTTCTTAAAGAAATGTGTGGGTAGGACATCCAGACAGCAGGAACTGGAGCTTAATTGACTTATAATTTCTTCTAGGGTTTTATAATGTAGTAGTTGAAATTGGGTCATTTTTCCTGCATTTGTTTTGTTTGGGCACAGCATTAGTACTGTCTTTGGAGTGGATGTGCAGATTAATCCTCTGATCTTTTGAATTTTCTCTAAAAAGAAACTTGAAAACTTGCTGCAGGCAGCAATAGATTGAAGTTCAGGTGGCAACGTCATTGGAGGATTTGTGAGCCTGTCAACAGTAGCAAATAAATGAGAATGGTACAATGAGAACCAGCAGCAAATTAAACACAAGTGGGCACGTACACATATCTTTAGCTGGGTAATTCAGCTAAAGAATTACCTTGACTCAAAGTAGGGAATATAAAAATAAATATATAAGAAAAATATAATTGTGCCTTTATAAAATTTGCATAATAGAAAATAGCAAAATAGAAATGCGAGCAACAGAGAAGGGTAATTTCAAGAAAAACTGCACTAGATGTGCATCCATGTTTGTGTATAAAAATCAACATACAATAAGTAAAACTGTGTAAGAACATGTGTGTGTTCTAATACGAGCACCAGGGCCGTGCAGAGGCCACTACAGGGCCAGGTGCTCAAAGAAAAAAAGGTCACATCTAGCCTCATTCTAGGACAGAATATTAACAAAGCCTCTCAGCTTTCAGAGTTTAATAAACAATGATAAATTACAAAAATGTGACATATACAATCAAAGCTAACAAACATCTCCATATAGAGCATAACACTATGCATATGTAAGATATTTTATTAGTAATTTCTTTCTGCAGGTCTATTTTGTTATAGGAAAGTATTGAAATATTCAAACCCGCAATTTAGCAAGATATGTAAATCAGAGCTGGACCACCAGACATATTTTGTCTTTACATAATTACACTATTAAAAATATAAACAAGGGCACAATGCAACCTTTTAGTGTACAGTAATCTATACAACAGATCTGCCTGTTTGCTGCAGTGGAGATGAAGATGGTCCATTCAGGAAAGCAGAGCTGCATCAAACTTGAATGTGGAACTGCAGAAAAAAGAAAGAAGCAAAAATGTAATTGTTAATGCATGCCACCATGAGAAAAGCCTACTGAGTTTTGCTTTAAAAAAAATGTAAATCATACATTTTTGACTCGTGAAGTGAATTTTTGTTTTTTGCAAAACAAACTTATTTGCGCTTGTCAGAAATCTTTTCTTGCTATTCTAAGTTTTTGTTTGTGACTCACTTGTGATTCTCACATGACGTCTTGAGCAGGGCCTAAAATCACAACAAAAGATTTATGATGTGTGCAAATAAATGTTTATGTTTGGTAAAAATGAGTTTAATTTAAAAAAGTATTTTAAACAAAACTTAAAAAAAAAATCATTACAATTCCAAAAGTTTTGTCTACAATTTTATTTTACTTACTTAACTTTTATTTTACTTAACCCAATTATTTTATTGAATAATTGGGAAACACATTTTACTTCATACTCTGTGAACCAGACCCTAAACTTAAAGTCTGGGTTGAGTTTTTTTCCCCTTCATTAGTGACACTTTTATTACATACATTATATCTATCATGGTAATTCAGGGTGAGTTATTTTTAATTCTAAATAAATATCCTTGTTGGACTATTGTTTAAGTGTTATTCTCCTTCAAGATACATTTACCTAACACCAGAATAAATGCAATGTACATTATGCAGCAAAGGAAATTAGAAGATTGGACATATATCCATTATGAAGATGATCGGTTTTGAATGGGCGATGTGCCCTTATTGCATAAGCGATACTGAAGAATGACTGATATCATTAAAGATACAGGGAAGAAGCTTTTTTGTTATCTAGCGTTGCTAGCAAAGTCGTTAGCTAGCAGCTAGCTAATAGCACAACAATAACAGCCTAATGTCTGTATAATAAAAATACTGAATCGATAGATAAGAACAGTTTCTCCTCACCAGTCTGTCTCCTCCCCTCAGTAGTTCTTCAGAGAAAGGCAGACGCAGAGGCCTGTCAGTGTCTGTTGTATTTCATTACCTCTCTGCTTAAACCGCGACTCCGAGCTGAAGCAGAAACGATACTTCAACGTTTCTGCTTCTATAGAACTATATTATAGTTTTAAAATGTATAACTTATTCTGGCCTATTGACCTTTATTTTACCTGTAGTTACAGCAGATCATTTGCTAAGATCTTTTGATCTGCCCTTAGTCTGAGTGGGAAAATAAATCAGGAAAAGTTCTAGCTTTTCACACTGATCTGTGAAAGCCACAAAACAGCAGGATTTCAGGAGAAGCTCTGCTTCCACTTTGTTTAGATAATGGTGACAAACTGGTGTTGGACCTTGGAAAACAAATGGCTTTAGAGCAGTGGTTCTTAACCTGGGTTCGGTTGAACCCCAGGGGTTCGATGAGTCGGTCTCAGGGGTTCGGCGGAGCCTCTGCCGCGGAGGTAAAGACACACTTGTGTAAAGTTGTGATGACGCCCCGCTTTGCCATCACTTGCTGCAGAGGATCACGTTACATTGCTTAGCCAATCACAGCTGCGGAGGAGCACTGATTGAAGCAGCTCCACTCTCAGCATGGATTTGAACTTTTGTCTTTAATTGCTTCAGCAAAGCTCACAGTTTTTACCAAATTCTGTAACTTTCGGTGTACTTCTAAATCTGCTCCTTAGTCGCATCTTTTCGGGGTTGCTTCTGCCTTTAGTGGCGTGGGGGTGGTAACACAACTAATATAATTACATTACTAAATCAGAATACCGCAAAGTCTTTATTATTAGCTTTTCTTTCTCTTAAGAATGTAGAGCTAATTAAATAATCTAAAGAAGACCTTAAAGTGGTTCCAGTTTCTCTCGATGGCCAACCTGTTGAAACTGTGGCAGATTTTAAATACCTTGGGTCGTTCCTGGACAGTCAGCTCAACTGTGCTGAAAACAATGACTATATTTTGAAGAACTGTTCTCAGAGACTCTACCTTTTAAGAAGACTTAGTGATCTTGCAGTGACACCCCTATGTCTTGAATTTGGGGGATGGGGGGAGTCATATTTTATTTATCACTACAGAAGGGCTCAGTGAATGCGCATATGAAACTGGTGGGTTCGGTACCTCAAAAAAGGTTAAGAACCACTGCTTTAGAGAGAGGGTCAGAGACAGCTCCTGGTTGGATCCTTGACTATAAAACTTTGTGCACAGGAGTAACAGATTAGATTTGCTCTTGCAATTCTCCAAAGACGTCTTTGCTTTTCTTTCTTTCCTTCTCCTTTCCATTTGTATCAGGTAAATTAATGTATGCCCCTACTGTTCTGCAGATTCTGTTGTAATTTCAGTAGAGTTGTCTTCTATTGGATTAAACTCTGCAATTCTGTGACGTCAACACTCATTGTTGTTTTTCTCTGTGGCTACACGCGGCCTGCCGGGAGGACCTGGGAGCCAAAGAGGAAGATAGAGCCAGATATTTCCAAAATTAACTAATTTAGATAATCTTCCTCAACACTATGGAGATAAAACAGATATTACTAGGGTTTATCTAAATAAATAAAATAGCAGCAAATTTGCTTATTTCATAACTTCATAATCAGCCACGTGCTCTCCTATGGTCCGTTTAAAAACTACAATCTCAGATCAGCACAGTCCTCCAGCACTGGCAGGTTTAAAGTTGCTGTTTTTGCTGCTATCAAGAAAAACATAGACTACACTTGCTTTGCATTGTCCCCACGTGATGACAGTGATACAGTATGATCCTATTAAATATTATATTCTTGATTAATATGGGTTGTTGCTATGTTGTTATACGGTGTTTTAAGATCTTGTTCAATGTGCCCCTTTTTAACTTTGACCCCTGCCCCTCCAAAGGTCTCTGTATGGCCCTAACCATCTGTTCAATAGAGTGGCAACTGTGTGTCACTCTGTTGCAGAAAAACAGACCAACTGTCAAAACTAGCTGGAATAGGGTAAAACCAAATTCACAACAATTAAAGTTGAAATAAAACACAAACAACTACACAAATGTGCAGTTATTGGGAAAACTATGATAATGTGAAAAAGGATAAAAACCTGTTTTGGATATGAAAAAGACAATCAAACATATTTAATAGGAAAATGGTAATAACCTTTATTCAACAAGCAAAGATATATGCTGTCACATTTTACACACACTAATCTGCTGCATTTGTTTAAAGGCTGATTTGAAAATTCTGGATTATCTCCCCATCAGGACAACAATAATATGAACATTGTAAGATAATCACCCAGAGTGACTTATGGCATTGTCCAAAACCTCTCTTCCTGCCAGGAGTCAGACGCGACTCATTACCTCCAGACTAATTGGAAGTGACATCACACACGTGAATGTACAGCAGCATGCCTGACTGGAGGTCAGTCAAGCACTCGGTGGCTTAATTAGAAAAAGAGAAGATAAATGTTCCCTCGGGAGGTTTATGCATCTTGAGAAGCAGAACTTAATCAAAAGGATTAAGATTTCGCAGGGACAGCTTGTCTAGAAAATTATACTTGGGGTCAAGTAAGAAGAAAGCTGATCAAGTCTTGAAGGTGGCCTAAATATGAGTGAGGGGTACGTCTTGGTGTTACTGATCACACTGAGGTGCTTTTAGTGCCCGATATCTTTAAGACAGCTGGTTGTATGGAAGACTAACAAAATCAGAAACAAACAAAAATACATCACTGGAAAGTTCATTGATCTAAGTAGTTTTTTTAAAAATGATTTTGCCACTTGCTCCAAACAAGTCGTACAGCTGCAACATCCACAAATAAAAAAATAAAAAAAAATTTATGGCTTTGCATAATTTGTTGATCTATAGATTATTTAAAAGCCAAACAGAAACAGAAAAAGCTCTGCTAGACTACCAGCCACTGTTCTAAAAGGCATAAGTGGTTATTTTATCAGACATTTATGTTCTAGAGTTCACTGTATCAGGGAATTTGTCCCAAAGAAGCATCAAAACACACCTTATGTTTCTCAAGGACTTTGCATTTACCAGAACAGACCAGAACCAGCTTGGTCATTCCCCAATTTATCAGCCCTGATCCAACTTTAACTTTAGCGTGTGTTGTTTTAACAGATGATGTGGATATTGGGTGAAACTGTTTGAGAACTCTACACACTGGGTACTGACTGGAACAGCCATGTGGGACAGACTGGTTGGGTTCATGACTGAAGGCAGGCAGAATCGCAGACTAGAGAATGCAGTGAACCAGCTGCTGGGCTGGTTTGTTGTTTAAGACTTGGCACAGTTCTACTCCAGGGTTCTGTTCACCAGAACCTTTTTTATCGACCTGGGGCATCCCTTTGTGCGTGTGTTTCCATTGTGGGTTCTGAACACTGGGCCAGTTAAGTGGATTATGGTCCAGCTATACAAACCTGGGTCCACAGCAGTAGAGTCCAGAATGTGAGCCCAAGAACAAAGATCTCTGACTAATACAGCATTCATTCATTTTTAATAACTATGAACTACCTCTTCAGACTTAGTGGAAACATTCAGGTTGGCAAAGCTCTAACCACAGATAAAAACCCAGCTGCAGCTGCTTCTACTCTGCTGATCTGCTGCATTCTAAATATAAAGGTCCATTTTTAGCTCATAGTCATCCAGAAGTCCTACCTTCCTAGCTGCTTCTGTTTGGTTCAGGCTCTTGTAGCTGCAGTTAATGCAGTGGAAACGCACCTTTAAAGCTGCAGTATATTTGTTATAAGAGAGACGATCTCTGAAAAAAACTCCTCTGCCTTCTCCCATTGCTCACTACAGAAATACACAGGTCAGTCAGAAAAAAACAATCAAAGCCAGGAGAAGGGTCTTAATGCTGTCTATCATTCTCATGTACACAATGCTCACAAATTCCACACTTCTCTCTGCTATGTTACAGCTGGTTCACCACAGCAGAGCCTACAACAAAAGCTAAAGCTAGTTAGAATGGCCACCGATGACGGCAGATAAGCAGTTTTCCTGGAATGGTAAGTTATTTCTGTGCCATTATCAAATTTAGCAGCAAGTGCACAAGTTTGATTGACAGCGTTTAGGCCCTCTTCCTGGCTCTGATTGGTTGTTTTTGATCAGGAGTGGTTCCATTTCTGAAGACGGCAATAGTAACTCAAGGAGGAGGTGGGGATCAATCTTTTCATAGATTTATGGGGTTCCATTTGAGTCAAAAATAAGAAGTCATATGTGTAGATGTTGCTATGTGACTTTGGTTGATGTCTATGATCTTAGTGCTTTATGGATATGTCGATGATGCATGTAGATGTTGCATATGTAAGTGATGCAGATGTCTATGTTGCATATGCATTTGTTGCACATGTGTTCGCTGCATATGTACATGTTGCATATGTTATGTCTCTAGCTGCATCTTGGTTATTACTCACTGTCATCTTGTCAATTCAACCCTTTGCAGTTGTTTTTTTATGCAACGTCTGTGATTGGTTAATGTTGTTGGTCAGTGTTGCTGGTGACTGTTCTCTTTGCCGTTAAGTGTTGAAGTAGGTCATGTTTGATCAAAGTATTTATTAGATATTACAAAAATATTGGTCTTTCAATATTAGTGTTTACAAAGTGCTTACATTTCTACCTTGCATTTTATTCAGGCGTTAATCTACCGCTTCCTCCTCAGCACTCTGAGGTTCAATTAGGGACTGTCAACAAATGTCCGAACCAAACACTCCTGACAAACAAATGTCAATAAATGCCTTGCCTTGTGACCAACTGACACAAAAAAGTGGTAATTAGGGTTACACAAGACACACTACCCTCTATTTAAGTCATATTCAATATTTTAAATAATTTTAATATTAAATAATATGTTCTCTTCCAGAGCTTCCAAGTCATGTGGTATTGACTCAAAATCACTGTGAAATTGTTCTGTTAGTGTGTAGATGAAGCCCACTCATTTTTACTCCATTTTAGCCCTTTTTTATTTATTTTAGCAATTGTCAAAATTTAGTAAATATATTTTTTAGTAATTTTTTTGTCAAACTTCAGACCTGACAACAGAAAGCAGTGACTCTCAGCGACCAGCAGGTGGACTTACCTTTTCTCTCGCATTTTTTCAATGTACTCAAACTTTGGGGTGAGAGCTCCATTGGAGGTGATGATGGCCTGGAGACAAACATGTTTAGATGGTCACATTAAATCATTACTACAAGACAAGGCTTGATTATTGTCTGTCATCACAATGAAAAATTATATCCTTTCAGTGGTCCAGATTCCTTTATGATATAATCATAAACTGGTCCAGATGAAGAGTTTCTAGGCTTTCTGATGGGTTTGTAACATCCTCATTTTTAAATCACTTTGGGGGAAAAAAAGTCGTACCCCAGTTCACACTACATGATTTTTTTGCCCCGATTTTGCAACAATCTTAGAACGTTCTGTGTTCTAAGATTGTCGCTTCCGATAGTTGTAATCGATCATCCTGTAGTGTGTGGTGTGTTACGACTGATTGGGTCCAGTCGGTAGAAAGTTGGGACAGCTCCGATCTAAAATCTGGAATATTCAACATGTTTAACTTGGCCCGATGATCTCAGCGTGTGTGGTGTCCCCCAACTGGGAGCGGGAAGGCAGCCTGTTGAATATGACAGGTAGCCAATCAGAAAAAAATAATTTAAAAAACAGAAAAATTATTAACTTTTTGCACAGAATACATCTGGTTTAGAAGCGCATTCTAATCCTTGGTTGAAATGGCACATTTAATTTCAGTCTGCAGTAGTAACACAGCAGAGAAAAATACAGAAAATGTTATGTTGTGTTAATCTATTTGTAATCTAAACAGGAGCAAATAGAGAAAAAAGTAGGCGCAGAACTTCATTAAACTGTGACAAGCGGAGTGCAATTCACAAATATTGCACAAGCGGTTCCAGGAGCGGTGGAAGTGATGTCAGAAAATTTACAATTAACTCACCACGCACTTTCAATGAATGGAGCTGGAAGATGTTACCCTTCCGTGATCAGTTGGGAATTAATACGCAGGACATGCACTCTTCTAGCTGACGTTGCCCTGATCTATCAGTTATTCAGCTTTCTGAAGCAAGGCCCAGTACATACACATACTGTATTCTACAATATCAACACAGCCAGCAAAAACTTAAAAACTTATAATCAAACTGTTATGGTTAATTAAACACCTTAACAGAAAAAGAAATTAAACTAAGTGTAATGTTTGACTCAATCATTACACTTACCTCCATATTGTAGTGCAACAAATTTAACCCTTGATCGCGCCAAGTCCAGTTCTTAATCTAAAGCTTTGACTTTGTGTTGCGTCTTTTTTTGGTTAAAATAAATCCCCAAACTACAGTTACTGCTTCAACATCATTGTCCATGTTTGTTTACTTCAAATTCAGGTGTAGTATCGTGAAATTTTAAGGGATTTCATGTCTAGAATTGGAATGTTCGTGAGTGAAACCTCACACTCTACGATCAAACACGTTATACCTAAGATTTTTACTCGGCTAGTGTGTCGTCTCTCAGGTTTAGAAAACCAGCCGACTACCAGCAGACAATTCTAAAATCGTGTACTGTGAACTGGACTTTACTTAAAACTTTACTCTGGTTACTATGATGTCTGGTGTAAATAATTTTAAACAATGCTCCTTACTCTGCCAAACAAATCAATATCTGGATAATCAAATGACATCACTTACATCTCTGACTTGTGGACTGAACTCCTCTTCATTGAGTGACTTGGTGGCATCTGAGAGCAGCTGGAATAACACACTGATCATCAATAAATGACTTTCTAGAAATCCAACCCTATCAGTCCAAGGTTACCAAGGCAACGAGCTGCAGCGCTCTCACAGGGGCCTCCAGAAGGAAAACACACAGCTTACCATCTCCCAGATGTAGGGGAAGAGTCGGTCTCCAAAGTATTCAGTGGCTTCAATCGGGAGCTGGGCAGGAAGGTTGTCGATTGAGCACATGAGGATCCCATTTCCCTCCACACTGCGCACGACCCCACACACACACACACGCAACCCCACACACACACACACACACACACGCACACACACACACACACACGCGTGCATACATACGCACACACAAAACATGGTCTAATATTAGTCTCAGTTCAGACTACACCTATGTTCCTTAGAAATTAGAAAAGTGGTGATGCTAATGAAAGTGTAAAAAGAGACAGTGATGTTTGTGATAAAGGCTCTAAAGTGAGCTGTCTGCAGTGTACCTGTCATGGTCTATGTGCTGGTCTGCGTCATACATGCAGAAAGGCTTATCAATTGTGGTGCACTCAGTCATAAACTCTATGGAGCCTCCAGTATCTGCAGATATGTCACAGATGGCCAGTAGTCTGGACAGAGAGCAGACAGTCAAGACTCAGAGCATCAGCTTTATTCATTACATCAACAGTAAAAGTTACAGTGGCAGCCTAAAAATATCACATGTTACCACAATGGCTGCGTTTTGGAGGTTTCTTACTTGTGAGGCAGGGCTGGTGACCCCTCGTTGAGAGCACTCAAGGATTTAAGGGGTCTGATGAGCCTCTGGGCATCAAGGCGTCTGAGGAGCCTTGGGGTGTGGGGGGGGTCCCAGTAGATGCCATTAATCAGACATGTTGTGTAGGGAGCAACCTGGTAAAAGAGCCATGACTGATGAGAGACACTGCTGACCTTAAACCAGAGTTGGCCAACGAAGCTAGTGTTTTGCTGCTGCTGTTACCTTCAGCTTTATAAATGAAACAATGAATGACGCGTACCTCTGGTCGGCCTGTGTGATTAGCAACTTTTTAGCTAACAGAAAAATTACAACATATTTAGGCCAACATTTTCAACTAATCCTGGGTAACTTTAAAGACAGACACAAAAAAATACGTAAGATTCAAGATTTCCTCTAGTGGTGTCTGCAAGCCTCTGGAATTTCAAGTGAGCAAAGAACAGTTTATGGATTATATTCTTCCCAAATTTGAATACATGATTGGGATCCTTCAACTGCTTAGTAAAATAAAATTTAAAACATTTTTACAATTATTTATTTTCTATGTCATGTGTTTAACTGTTAAATTTTTCTTTTGATATTTTAATCTTTTTCAGAGACTATGAAGAGGCATAAAATTAAACTGAACTGCCTGAGGCTATCAGACTTTATAACACTCACATAGTCTAGAGCTGTGCGTTTTAATTGTTGAATATAGATTTAGTAATATATAGAGCGATATTTGTATGTTCGTAAGACTATCACTGCTACTTGTTGGTTATTGTCATACATTTATTATTATTATTATTACTACTTTATTTATTATTGTGTGCCACACTGGGACAAACAAAATGTCCCCACTTTAGGGGATCAATAAAGCATTATGTTATCTTATATTATCTTAAATCAGCCCCTCCAGGATGTTGCACTGTTTTCTGTGATTATTGTGGCCTAGAATTACAGACTTTGTGGCACCTTTTTCAAAACGTTGTGGTTAAGATGCAAATTATTTAAGCTTTATTTTTGCCCTAAAATGGTCATAGAAACAAGTTGAAATTGAGACACAGAGCCTTCCCTTTCCTTATCTTTTTCTGAGCAAGTTCTAATCCCTCCTTACCTGAGAAGACCCTGCATCAGCGTCCTGCTGCTGGCCTCTGGTCTAAGTCTCCTCCCTGACTCTTTCTATTGTGACAATAAAGATTTCTTTTAAATATCAGAAAAGCAACAGTGAGCACAACTTCTTTACAGAAAATAAAGAGGATTGGGTTTATTCCTGACACTAGCTGGCAAGGGAAGAAACATGTGTAATGACAACATTAGTAAATTTAGCTTAATATGATATTAACCATCATTTAGAAAACATTATCTGAAACCAAAAGTGTTTTGCCGTTTAACTCTGGCTACCTGCTGAACATTATACATCCTAACACCACGGGTGCAACCGGCATGTGTACACTCGTGGTGCATTTAAAGACGGCTCAGAAAATCACGTTTGGACATCTTAAAAAGTGCAGGCCACAAAGGGCACAGACATAGGAAGTGCAGGGGAGATGTCTGAGCAAGTTCCAAGTTACACCCACTGACTGAATAAACAGTATAAGCAAACTGTTCACAACATCACAACATGGTTTTTGCAAAAAAGAAAAGAAATCACACATGCTTTCATCTTGCAGTTTCAGCTTTCAAGACACGCAATGAAACTAGAAGTTAAATTAGAAGACGACTAAGGGGATAGATCAAAATTCAGCCAAATGCATTGATTGGTCAGAAAAGAAGAACATTCAGAAAACAAGGTGATTTGTCAGATTTGCTGAAAAGTTGCAATGATTGGTGGAAACTACAAGTCACCGTATAAACTCTGAATGATGACTAAGGCCTTGTCGATGTGTAGCCAGGTCTTTTTAAAACAATGTAGTGGAGATATTCATTTATGTAAAATAATCTCGTCCACACCTGACTGGTTTAAGAAATATTTTTCTTCACACAGACCGCTGAATTATAACGTTGCTTTAAGCATGCCACACCCATCGGGGGCAGTGTAGGGCAAAACCTACACTGCCTTCAAAACGACAACTACATACTGTTAGGAATTAAACCTGATGCACGGAGAATTATTTGTATGGACAGGCAAAGAATTTGAACTAATTTTAAATACCGTGTTAGAATATACAGTTAACCTAAAGCTAGCCAAGTCAATGTAGACTGGGAATCTTGCTAAAGTATGTGGACACACGTGGAGGTTGAACAGCATTGTGGCTCGAATGGGGAGGGATAATAAGTAAATAATAAGTCTTTCCTCCACTGCATGGTCAAGGAGTAAAAATAATCACACGTCACATCAGCATCACATTATTTGCTGCAGACCCTTCAGGTCCTTCTAAAAAAATTTGCATATTGTGATAAAATTCATTATTTTCCCTATGATAAAAATTAAACTGTCATATTTTAGATTCATTGCACATGAACTGAAATGTTTCAGGTTTTTTATTGTTTTAATACTGATGATTTTGGCATACAGCTCATGAAAACCCAAAATTAATATCTCAAAAAAGTAGCATATCATGAAAAGGTTCTCTGAACAAGCAGTTAACCTCATCATCTGAATCAACAAAGTAACTCTAAACACCTGCAAAAGATTCCTGAGGCTTTTAAAAACTCCCAGCCTGGTTCATTACTCAAAACCGCAATCATGGGTCAGACTGCTGACCTGACTGCTGTCCAGAAGGCCATCATTGACACCCTCAAGCAAGAGGGTAAGACACAGAAAGAAATTTCTGAACGAATAGGCTGTTCCCAGAGTGCTGAATCAAGGCACCTCAGTGGGAAGGAAAAAGTGTGGCAGAAAACGCTGCACAATGAGGTAGCTCTGAATACCCAGTGAGCTTGGAGCCATGAAGCTGTCATGCACTGAACTATATATGGAATTGGTGAATAGTGAACACATTGTTGGTTTGTTTAGCATGTTGGTGGTGGTAGCCAATGCTAATTGTTTAATTTAATTTCATTTAATTGTTATATGATCTACCTTCTTAAATTCAACATGTGTTTAAGATAATGAGATAAATGTCATCTGTGTTGTCTGAAAGTTTAGATTTTGGATATAATTGCATTTATTTCTGTATGTAACTGAAAAAGTCTAGTTAACTAGCAGGCTGGTAATTTACTGGTCCTGTTTATTTTAATACAGGCCAGGTGACCCTCTTGTTTAGGGTTAAAGGATGGCGAGCTTCTGAGAACTGGCTGTGGCCAGGAGAACCTGAAACTCACTCCATACTGGTCTGGTAGGAGGCTGATGGTCTGTATCATTTCCCTTCCATCTCACCATACAGACACAATCCACTATTCATCTCTTCAACTGAAACAACTTGCGCTTGGACATTCTCATCTCAAATATCTGGACAATTCAACTATGGACTTTTGGAATGCGTGTCGGTCAGACACTGTGCTGACCAGTGGGGAAATTTAAGACTGCTGTGCACAAATGTATGGAAGATCTACTGCAGTACTGTGTATATTTATTTTGTATTTATTATTTTGGGTTCTATGTACGTTTTGTCCTGTGGTGTTCATTTTAATTTTCTCTTTAAAATACATGGTATGGAAAGCAGTTATTCTTTTGTATTGCTTTTATTGATTACTGACAACAGATCCAGTAGACGAATTTAGTCTTCTGATATATTCCATCTAGTCCCTTGGTACATTAAATAGTTCTACACTCACAGTGCCAAAACCACTGGTAAATGGTTTACTGACCATGGTGTTACTGTGCTCAATTGCCCTGCCAACTCTCCTGACCTGAACCTCATAGAGAATCTGTGGGATATTGTGAAAAGAAAGTTGAGAGACCAAGACCCAAAACTCTGGATGAGCTTAAGGCCATCAAAGCATCCTGGGCTCCATAACACCTCAGCAGAGCCACAGGCTGATGGCCTCCATGCCGCATTGAAGGCTGCAGAAGGATTCCTGACCAAGTATTGAGTGCATAACTGAACATAATTATTTGAAGGTTGACTTTTTTGGTATTAAAACACATTTCTTTTATTGGTCAGATGAAATGTGCAAATTTTTTGAGACAGGGATTTTGGGTTTTCATGAGCTGTATGCCAAAATCATCAGTATTAAAACAATAAAAGATCTGAAATATTTCAGTTGGTGTGCAATGAATCTAAAATATATGATATCGTTACATTATGGAAAATAATGAACTTTATCACAATATGCTAATTTTTTGACAAGGACCTGTATGTGTCAACTCCAAGTCTCTGGTTTCCCATGTGACTGGAGTTTTCATTATCAATCGTTTTTTAGTTCTATTACACAGAGGTTACATGTAGATAAAAAGTTAAGTCACCAAATCTATTTGGTTGATCAAAACGCAGACTACATGTGGGCAAGGCCTGAATTTGCATTTATAGTTGTGATAGCAACATCCTGAGGGGATTGTTAATTATTGATTTTATTGGCGCTTTTTACACAATATCAACATTTAAATAAAGACTAAGGGAAGAAACAACAAAAAGGTTTTAGGAAAACATCCTTGTTTTAAAGGGGCAGTATTATGTATATTATATTATACATTATATGGCACAATAAAGTAACCATGTTACCTTCAGCTATAAAAATGTAGCAATATATATCAAAAATGACTTAGATTTTGACTTCAGCACATCATAGCCGTGCTTCTCCATGATGTCATTTACCACCATTCTTAGGAGCATTGGACTGAGAAGCTTTCTATGATGAGCTCAGCAAATGAGGTCCGCCAAGTGTTTGATAACAGCTGCTGCCACTAGTCTAGAGGAGCTGAATGCCAACCAGGAATTTTTCAAAGCTCAATGGTTGCCATGGGAGATTAAAGAATTTCTCAAATATGCATGAAAGAATCAAAGCAACACTGGAGATGTTTTTGATGAGGGAATAACATAATGTAAAGCTAAAAACTCTGATTCTACATAACCTTATAGCCCTTCAACAATAAATTTATTGTTCTTCTAAACCAGTGAATACTTGCTTAAATATTTAATATTGACAAAAACAATTTTGTCATAATCAAGGAGCTCCAAGTTGAATTTCTATTTTCAGCAATTTTACCTAAAAGCAATATTGCACAACAATATAAGCAACAAATTATTAAAATATATAAGAATATCACAAGAAGCATTATTGTGTGTATGTCGGAAGCATTACAGAAAACAATGTCAGGTTTACTAACCTAAAGGTAACCCTTTGTTTCTTTATTTAGAAATTGTCAACATCTCATATCTGACACACCAATCATTTACCCACAAAATGGGGATAAATATCCTGTGTACAGAGTGCTATTGTACTATAGTATTTAATTAGGGCATTTTCTAATTTTCATACTGCTGGACATATTAGTTCCTGCTGCTGAGTGGAACATGAGAGCTAAAAGTGACTGACAGGAGCTCCTGGGAGGCTGCATGGAGGCAGTGCGAGGAGGGGGAGTGAAGAGAAGTAACTCACGCTGGTTCTGAAGTGTGAGGTGTAGAGTTCTGGGTGGTTCTCATACTCCATAGGATCATAGTTGCCATCGCTCTTCCTCACCAGGTGATGGCGTCGGCTCAGAACTGTGGCATACACTTTGTTCATATCTATGAAGAACAACTCTGTTAGTGTGTTGTTGGAGCACAACACCAAATTTAAAGTCGACACATTTAGTCAGACAACACACACTGAACTAAATGGATTTATTTTATCGTACAATCTGATTGTGTACATGTGCAGTGATCCTTCATCAGATTAAAATGTATTTGAATTAAATAATAGGAATGCATTGTTTATATGAGCACAAAATTCATTGATAATTAATATTTAACTGATCATGACATGCATTTACATGCCCCAGGCTTTATTCAGGATAGAAACACTGACATGCACATCCATCCATTTTCTTCTCCTTATCCGGGTCAGGTCACAGGTCCCCAAGTAGGGAGGCCCAGACCTCCCTCTCCAAACCCTGCTGAGGAAAGTCGTCCCTCCTCAGTCGTCCTCTGGGTCTCCTACCAAGGAGGTGTCCATCCTAACCAGATGCTAAGCCATCTCAACTGGTTCCTCTGGATGAGGAGAAGCAGAGGCTCTAATCTGAGTCCCTGTCAGAGCTTCTATCTCTAAGGGAGAGCAGACACCCTACAGAGGAAACTCATTTCAGCTGCTTGTATCTGTGATCTCATTCTTTTGATCTCTACTCGGCGCTGGTAACCAATTATCAATAGTCCCAAACTATCCCTCTCATTCAGATTACAATTTAATAGATCTTAATTTGATTAGAATATTCTGATTGTGGTATTTATGTGATGCATTGTCATTCCGATTGGCCGTTCATGTTCATGTAAACGTGCTGAGAGAACAGTATACTTTCCCATGTTGATCTGTTTTAGACAAAAATTAAATCAGAAGGAATTTGCTGGTTATTGAAATAAAAAAGGTTCAATAAATTTATTAGATTTATTACACGAATGAACTTTATGACTCAAACACATGTTTAGTTTAGCTGTTCATGGCTCATAATTACAAGAATGTCAAATTATTTCTTCTTTATTTTAGCAAGACACAACCAAATTTTTAGTGAAGGGCAAAGTGATAAACATGTGATACTGCACAAAAGCCATTTCTCCATTGTGTAAGTGAGACTGTGGCCATTTTGTTCCATGTTGGAGCTCAGTCTGAAAGGTTTGAGAACTGCTGAGCTACACAGTGCTGCTGAAGAAAGGTCATACCTCCAGTTTCAGAGACATCTTTCAACTCGTGAGGTTCAACATATTCAACAGGAAGCTCATTGATCATGTCTTGGGCTCCCTAAAAGAATACATAATACAAAATGAATGTAAAAATAAATATCAGGGATTTTCTCTTAGCTTCAGCTGCTTTTAATTCCATTCTCAATGTTTGAATATTCAAAATGAATTGAACATTTGTGTACCTTGGAGACATTTCCTGTTCCAGTGAAGCAAAAGGTGAGGGGACCAATGGATCTGGGCATGAGTCCCATGGAAATCTCATAACCACAATCCCTCACAGCCTGGATGGCCTGGCTGACGTTCCTGTAGTTGTGTGCCATGCCAATGTGCTGTGAACATCAGAGAGCAGAGGTGACTGCTTCCGTTTGTTCATGTGAAACATTTCTGTGCAGATTCAGATGAAATGAATTAAGAATAGATTTGTCACCATAAAAGGAGTGTGGTGGCCAAGAGCCAAGAAACGAAGTCCCAAACCATGAAGAATGTTAATCATTCCTACAAGAAAGTGGAGTTATTTTCATTTTAATATACCTAGATTGATGAAAAAGATAATAACCAAAACAATTACTTTTAATAATTTTAAAAGGAATTTGGATTCATTTAGCAACCAACAATTGGGTTTTCTGTTTGGTCTCCCTAAAATCTGAGGCGGTGTTCACACTGCAGCCTGAAGTGATTGAAATTCGATTTTTCTGCTCTTATGCAACCTGTATCTGATCTTTTCATGTCAGCCTGAACGCCACAAATCGGATTTGTACAAATGCAACCCAGTGCACTTGGATATGTAGTCCTAAGTCCGACACTTCTCTGATCAAATGTGACCCAAGTCTGTATGGCCAGGTGGCATTCATCTGACCTGTACATCATTGATAAACATCACTATTTGGCATTCTGATACACGGAAGCATGAAGAAAAGCAACAAACATGGTGGACGATAATGAGGATCAAGTTGTTAATGTGCTGGCTCTGGGTGGATAATAACTTTAAAATAGCAAGGTATGCTATTTTACACCATTATCCATGTTTATATCTACTGAGCACGCTTGCTATGTGTGATGTTACGAACTCTGATCTGCCTTGTTGCTGAAAAGTGCTATATAAATAAAACTCCTTCTTCGGCATCCTCTGCTGTACATGCAGAAAGCTTTTAGGTCAGTGTTTCTCAACCTTTTTTGGGCCAGCGCCCCCCCAGCCTTTATCCAGGTCCCTCACCGCCCCCCACCAAAGAATGTGCAGGCTACTTTGCACCGACTATTATTTTATTATTAATATTACTATCATTATTGTAGATGTTTTGATTTTTATGCTAGTTTCTGTATTTATCATCAAAAATAATTTCCAAGAGAACAAAAAAGCCATGAGAATAGAAATTATTTTCATAGACGTCTACGAAAAATGCAATAAACATTCAACTTAAAATCTGTAGGCCTAACAGCAGCCAATCAGAGTGGAAAAATATTCTTATTCTTTGTCATTTTCTAGTTGTTAAATATTCCACAAAATGACCAGATTAAAGATGTTCAACATGCCAGTTTAAACTTTGAACTATTTGCAAAACGACTGAGCTCTGCAACATTAAAACATGGATAGAACTGTAAACTACATTAATCATAACTCTTCTTCTCTTCAGTGTTTGTCAGTTTCTGGTGGTGCAGCTCTGTGCTGCCTTCAGGAGAATGGGACATCAGAGTATCATCCATAAAACTTCACCCACATGGCATTTATTGTGCAAACCAGAGCTTTCAGTGGAAAAACAAAAGTTCCAGGTCATTTTAATGCCATACAAATATGAGACAGAAACATGGTTTATATCTTTATATAGACCTGTCTATTGATTATAGATTAATAGTTTTACTGGACAGAAATTACAAAGAACAAATCTGGTTCTTAATCAAATCCTAATGAGTCAAATTGAAAGTGTCATGGAGTCATCAGCCTCATGACATTAACACTGACATGAAAAATAATATTGAAGAAATAAATATATCAAATCTAATTAAAAACATAAATAAGTGATAAGTTATTTACTTTTATGGTCTGTAAGATATATTTATTCTCAGTATTAGATATGGTCTCAACAAACCCTTGACACTTCAACAATATTATTTTACCTTTTATCTGGAAATAGTGTCTGTTTATTCTTGCCATACAGTCCTCTGTATTAAGTATTGCCATACCAGTTTATTCCTCTGTATTTACTTTAGTTTCTGTGTTGTTCTATCACCCCGTTTCATACCGGACCACTTACAGCACCAGTGTTAACGCTATAAAATGAACACTCTCTATCGTGGTATCACCCATGGAGGGATTTTTTTATTTAAATGGGTTAATTTTTCAGAGGGATACACAGTGAAGGTGTCGTGATTTTAGCTACCAGTAGCAGGAGAACGGAGCTGCGCCAAGAAGCTAACAGAAGCTAACAAACACTGAATAGAAGAAGAGCTGCCATGGATACAGTTGCAGCCAAGCATGATTTAATGTTACGCAATACAGTTCTATTTCATCCCTACTGACCGCCAGAGGGCGGTGCTGAAAGCACTGAATGTTCCCTTCGCGCATGAGCTGTTCGAGCAATAATGTCAACAGAGTCACACCTGTGACACATCGGATGATCAATCAGAGGCTATATAGCATGACGTCATCCGAGGCTCTGTTCCTTTTTTCTTCTCGCGTGCTGTTCACTTTGTATGGCGTAGGCCTGGATTTTTTCGCCGTTGTTGGATGTCCCGACTGCCTGTTGGCCGGAGTTGCGGTAAATCGCCCTCCGAGGGCTGCGACTTTGTGTTACGGTCACCTGACTCTTAATTTGCTACTGTGATTGGTGACGGCAGGGTTCACGCCCCCTCTCCCAATCTTGATCTGGGTTTTTCATCTAATGCTGGCTGTGGCTGATCACGTTGGTCAGCTGTTTTTCCTGTAATTGGTGATGGTAGCGTCTCGCCCCCTCTCCCAATTTCAGCCGATCCTGTTGATCGCAGCCTTGTGTTAAGCTCACCTGACTCTTAGTTTGCTACTGTGATTGGTGACGGCAGCGTTCACGCCCCCTCTCCCGATCTTGATCTGTTTTTTCATCTAATGCTGGCGTAGCTGACCAAGTTAGTCCGCTGTTTATTCTGTAATTGGTGATGGTAGCGTCTCGCCCCCTCTCCCATTTTCAGCCGACCTTGTTGGTCGTGGCTTTGTCTTGAGTTCACCTGACTCTTCATTTGCTGCTTTAATTGGTGACGGCAGTGTTCTCCGGCCCCTTTCCCAATCTTGATGTGTTTTTCATCCTATACTCGACGTAGATGACCACGTCTGCCTGTCGTTGGTCCGCTAGATTTTCTGTAATTGGTGATGGTAGCATCTCGCCCCCTCTTCCAATTTCAGCTAATTGTATCTTTTGTTGAGCTCACCTGACTCTTCGTTTGCTGCTGTGATTGGTGTCGGTAGCGTTCTCCGCCCCCTCTCCCAATCTTGGTTTTGCATCCTATGCTGAATGTGGCTGACCACGTCTACCTGTCGTTGGTCCGCGGGTTTTTTTCTGTAATTGGTGACGGTTGCGTCTCGCCCCTTCTCCCAATTTCAGCCGATCTTGTGATCATAGTTTTGTGTTGGGCTCACCCGACTTTCCACTTGCTGCTCTAATTGGAGACAGGTTTTCGCCCTCTCTCCCGATTTTAGCAAGCCTCCGGTTCCCCTCCGTGTGTATTTAATTGGCAGTTTTATTTTTTCGACCCTTAGCTGACAGTGTCAGCCCCTTTGCTGCTCTTTTATTATGATTGGTGATGGTAGTACTTTCCGCCCCCTCTCCCAATCGTAAGTCTGCTCTGTCTGCCTGTGGTGGGACTCACTACAGTTTTGGACATGAATGGCTCCCACTGTTCTGATCGCGGGGCCAGGCATGATCACCTGGTTAAAGCTCTGTCAGACAACTGATAAACTGCAGCTACATGCCCCATGCGGTGAATGTGACTTGACTGGCCCAGTTACACCCTATGTATGTGAATGACCTTCCGCCTTCTAGTCAGGTTGCCACTCCTAGGCGCTCTAAGTGCAGAACTGAGGCCTCCAATCTCTGGCTCCTCCTAAAGAGGAGTACCTCGGGGAGTTGCATGCTTGTCGGTGGGACCCTAGAGCCTTTTCGCATCTCTCTACCGATGGTCAAGTGTTGGCAGCTATGCATGAGCTGGTCCAGACAGGCTTGGATCACATGCCTGCGGTCGAGCCTGCTGTTGCCTCGCTTGTTGTGTCTCTGGATGAAGCCCTGCGTGGTGATGTTCGGTGCCCGCGGGCTCATTGTTGTATTACAGATGGCTTCCTCTGTAACTCGGAATACCGGAGCACATGCCGGCCGCCTTGGCAATTGCACCTCATGGTTGCCCTTTCTGTGCGGTGGACTAGGCTACGGCTTTCAGGCCTCAGCAGGGGTAGGTCCCCTCCTTCTCATAATCGGAGGTGCCCATCAGCTGGCCCCAGCTTTCAGCTGTTCGGCCTGGTGGGTCTTACCCTCGTGATGTGCAGCAGAGACCCAGCAGGGACTTTCGTGAGTCGGTCCGCCAACCAACCAGGCACACCCGGGCCAGACCTTGGCCGTCGCCCCCCAGGACCCCAGGCGCTATGGGCAGAGGAAGTGAGGCCGCCAGACCAGCTATCAGATGTATTTTTTTCGTCAACAGCTTAGTTACTGGGTTGCTCTCGCTGTGGATCCATGGGTGGTTGCCACTCTGACCCATGGTTACTGGCTACAGATCCGGCGGTGTCTTCACATCTCACGTTGGGTCAGGCCGACCATCATCACCGACCCGGTGAAAGCTCAAGCCCTTGGCCAGGGCCCTCCTGGCCGAGGGTGCAATCGAGGCAGTGGATCCTCTACGGCGACCCGGAGGTTAATATTCATTGAATTTCCTCGTGCCGAAAATGACAGGCGGATTTCGTCCCATTTTGGATATTGGGGGACTTGACAGTATTGAAGGTCCTGCCTTTTCACATGCTAACAACAGCAGAGGTTCTTCAGGCTGTGACAAAGGGAGAATGGCTTGCATCAATCGATCTTATGAATGTGTACTTTCATGTACCTATCACGGCGGAACATCGCCGCTTTTTTCAGGTTTGCCTATCTGGGTGCGCTCCCGTTTGGCCTCTCCCTTTTATGAGGGTGGTCTCACTGTGCGTGAAGGCAGCCCTCTCTCTTATGAAGGGCCATGGCATGTAGGTTCTGCCATACCTCGAAGATCGGCACAACCCGAGTTGTGCCAAGGGTACAACTCGGGTTGTACCCTTGGCCTGCTGTCACTGCGCCCTTTGCAGCTCCGGGAGAGTGGTCCCTCCATGGCGACATAGTATGCCTGATCTGGGACCTTTTCGATGAGGCAGAGGTCGACCTGTTTGACACAGAGGAGTCGACCCTTGGTTTTTCCTTACAGGGGCCGCAGGTGCACTGGTCCAGGACGCCTTGGCCATCCTTGGCCCAGGGTCCTCCTATATACCTTTCCACCCCTTTCTTTGATTTGGCAGACTCTCCAGAGAGTTCTCGAGGAGGGCCAAAGGATTGGCCGGCACGCCATGCTTCCCACTTCTATGGAATCTGGGTCACGAGGTCCCATTGTGTCTTCCACCCAGAAGGAATTTACTGTCTCAGTTGGGGGGTTGGATATGGCATTTTGATCCTCAATGCCTCCAGCTGTGGGTTTGGCCACTGGGAGGCTTTAATAGCAGCTGACTGGGTATTTGGGTCCAGTCAGGCACCTCAACTCGTCAGCAATATGGAAACAGATGGCGTCTGTTTTCCCTTGGGTGTTCTGCCCGTATTGATGATCCAGTCGCCAGTGTCACACTGTTTTGGAGTCTTTTCAGTCTCTTCTTGATAAGGGCCAGTCTCCTTCGACACTTAAGGTATATGTAGTGGCTATATCATCTAGTCATGCTGACCTTGATGGCTGTACAGTGGGGACCCATAATGTGGTTTCAGTTTTTTTTTTGATTTTTTTTTTGTATGTGTGTGTGTGGTGTTCGTAGACTGCACCTGCCACTGGTTTCGCGAGCCCGTCTGGGACCTGTCCTTGGTCCTCAGTGCGCTATGCCACCCTCCATTTGAGCCTTTAATTTAGGTGGGCCTCAAGTGGTTGTCATGCAAGACTGCCTTTTTGTTGGCTATTGTCTCAGCTAAGAGAGCTACGTGCCTTCTATCAGCCCATCATGTCTCCGATGGAGTTCAGATGGTTCTGGTGATGCCTTGTGGCCAAACCTGGCGTTTGTCCTTAAAGTGTTTTCTCATTCTTCTTGTAACCAACCACTGAGATTGGTGCGTTTCAGCCTACGGCAGGGGAAGTTGACGATAGTTCTGAGTTGCTGTGCCCAGTGAGGCCATTGGTGGCGTATATTGCAGCCACTGCTGCTATGAGATGCCCAGACCAGCTGTTCTTGTGTTAATGGGGGCCCTAGATTAGGTTGCCCTCTTTCCACACAGCATCTCCTATTGTGGATGTCATCTGTCACACCTACACTGCAGGGCGCCGGCCCGGCCAG
Organism: Poecilia reticulata; assembly: GCF_904066995.2. NCBI lineage: Eukaryota > Metazoa > Chordata > Actinopteri > Cyprinodontiformes > Poeciliidae > Poecilia > Poecilia reticulata. The sequence goes on from NC_088835.1 coordinate 3,688,182, forward strand.
CCGGCGTGAAGGTACACTCTCCCAGGAGTGTTTCCACTACCTGGGCAGCCTTGAGAGGAGTTCCACTGGAAGCTATGTGCTGCTGCATCATGGGCTTCTCCAAGCACATTCACTAGATTTTACAATGTGAGTGTGACCTCCTCTCATCCTCTAGACCAGGTTCTTTTCAGTGAGGTTTGTGCTCAGGATTCCTTGTGACATCGCTGGTATTAGTCATTCAGTGCTTTCTGGCGATCAGTAGGGATGAAATAGAACGAAAGTTACGTATGTAACTACGGTTCTATGAATCCCGGATGACCGCCAGAGATTCTCTGTCACTCAGAATCCTTGCGTTTTCGCAAGAAGATTCTGTAGGAAAAGAGCCTCGGATGACGTTATGCTATATAGCCTCTGATTGATCCTCCAATGTGTCACAGGTGTGACTCTGTTGACATTATTGCTCGAACAGTGCATGCACGAAGGGAACATTCAGTGCTTTCAGCACCGCCCTCTGGCGGTCATTCGGGATTCATAGAACCGTAGTTACATACGTAACTTTTGCTTTACCAAGCTGCTCAAAGTCTAAACTGGCATTGTTATGCATTTAAGGTGTAAAGTTGACCTTCGACCAAACGCCCCCCAAAGGCATGCCAGCGCCCCCCTTTTGTAAAAATGTCCGCCAGCGCCCCCTGCCGTCCTCTGAACACCCCCTGGGGGGCGGTACCGCCCACGTTGAGAACCGCTATTTTAGGTCATTTGTAGCTCACACAGCACATCACATACATGTCACATTTATTTGGAAACGTGAACAACCACACACACAAAAAAACAAAGAAATCAGATTTCACAAAAAAAAATAAAATATCTGAATTGAGTCACTGACTCGATAAAACCACTTACAATATTTTAAAAGATGAACTGCTGTGCTTTCATCCCATTATTTTAATAATAAATATTTCTCACAGACTGCTATAAATTCCACAGCAATGCAGTGTCGCCGTTTTCCTTTGTAGTAACTGGGTAGTAACACCAGCACCATCTTGTGATGTAATGAGGGTAAGTCAAACCGAAAACAATTCAGGCCGAATGCACAGAAACAGAGGAAGTTGTGAGGATTCAGTGAATATATGAGCGATTTATGTGAAGTTTCGGATAAATTGCTCAAATCTTTGCTGTGACACTTTAAGGTCTTCAGTGTAAACCAGGCCCAAGACCTAGCTCCCATAAAATCTGGTTTCAATTAGGTGAAATTTGATTTCATTACAAAGAATGACTCATTTGCTACAGTTTCATCATAATGTTTGATTATGCCTAAGGAATGCTGAGAAATGACCAACCAGCTGAAACAAACAGAGGAGAACCTAACATACCTGCAACCCCGGCCCACTGGCCAAATGCTACAATACGGTAACCATTGGCGTCAACCATCTTCTCGTAGTCAATAAGACGAACTTCCTGAAAAACACAAAGTTGATTTTCTTATTGTTTTTTATGGAATATAGATGGAGATTACATCCAGACTCCCACTGGTCATCGTGGCAGAGGAGTCATCACGAGCTAGGACGTAGTAAAGTGCCAGCAAGCAAGCACACCTGCACACTTACATACACACACATTCGCACAACCGACAACTTACTTTTTGTTTCAGCTCAAACTGGCACGGCTCATTGTGGTGCACATGTAGTGTTCCTGTATCTGTATATCCATCCTAACTTGTTATTTTCAGCGTCAAACATTTTCCCAGTTCAAATTTTCAAACAGTTTCCGAATTGTGGCACACTGGGAAGGATTCACAGCGGATGATATGAGCTCATCAGAACATATGGAGTGTTTTCTATTAAATTGAATATTGTATTTTTGGTCAAGTTTTTTTCACTCTCTCACTTTCCCACTGCGCTCTTCTTTTTTGTCATGCGGGAAATGATCCATCACAGTTTTTTTTTTATTACAGCCTACACAGTCACAGTCTGGCATTACACCAGTCAAGCACAATATGATAAAAAAAAACTGGAGTAAAGTTAACCTTCCTGCATTTCCTCTGTAGATTCCAGTACATAACGGACACAACTGTGTCATTCACCCAGCAAGGTGAAAAAATGGCGTCTTCCATGGGTGAAAAATATAACAAAATACTTTAATTGTTTTAAGTAATTAGGAGTTTATTTGTATCACAAACAGTACCGTATTTTCCGGACTATAAGGTGCACCTAAAGGCCTTAAATTTTCTCAAAAATCAGCAGTGCGTCTTATAATCCGGTGCGCCTTATGTTTGGACTGAATTCCAAAATCTGTCCCTGACACACAGACGTAAAGTGTACAGTACATACGCCAGCAGCGATGAACCAATCAGAGAATTGTTGTCCGAGTTCTGCAGCATATGCCTCCGGTAAAAACCAGATAGGTTTTTCCACGCATCACCGTCCCAGTTCATCTGCGACTCCATGCGCGCTCATCTCAGTGCTACTTTGGAAAAGGAAATGAAGCAAACTAATTCGGAGTTTGCCGTCATTCTGGGAGGATTAACAAAAGAACTCCAACCGCTGGACATTGGTGTAAAAACAGGGCGTTCAAAAAGAAGTTGCGAGCGGCGAGGGAGTGATGGACAAAAGACTGAACACACGTTTACTAAGACGGGGAGGCAGCGCCAGGCAAGTTACGACACCATGTGTGAATGGATTGTGGATGCCTGGGCTAATGTATCTGCCTTAACTGTTGTTCGAGCTTTCGCGAAAGCCGGCATCATTGCTGAACAGCCACCTGGAAACGAGACAGACTCCGACAATGAGGAGAGGGAACCTGGCATGTTAGATGGCGAAATTGCACAGCTGTTCAATTCAGATACAGAAGAGGAGGACTTTGATGGATTTGTGGAAGAATAAAAAATAACATGTATTATTACATAGTCGAATAAAGTTCAACTAAACCTACTATTTTGTTTGTGTTATCTTTTTTTTTTTTGTTGTTGACCGTATGTATTAGCATGTGTCTTATAATCCGGTGCGCCTTGCAGTCCGGAAAATACGGTACATACAGAATTTAATACAAAATTTACATCTACAGGCAAATTAACCATGGGTCCCTTTAAAGATTGAACAGGGAAGTCTGTTGAGGAGAAGTGTGTGTTGGGCTACAAGTGTGAAGCTTTGGCACACATAACTGATAAAAGACTCTAAGATTGTCCTTGATATTTGACAAAACCATATTTCTTTGTGAACACATAGTACTTAATAGGCTACAGTAGTTAAGAGGAAAAACAGTGTGTAATTTACCTTGTTGAGCAGGTCATCCAGCAGACCCATGTTGGCCTCCTGAGCTTTGATGGTATGGGAGAAGAAAGCATACGTCTTCCTGGGGATGACCTTCTCCTCCAGGGGCCTCTTCACTCCAACAATCAGAGATGCCTCAGAAATATCCTCCTGAATGACGGCCCCTGCCTTCATATAGAACTGAAACAGAGCTCATAGTGAATGAGACAGCAGCAAACCGCTTTACTACTGCAGCCAACAGCTTTTCTACTGCAGCTAACGGTAGTGATGGGTCCAGCAACACAGACGCGCCGGCGCATGCATCAAGCCCATAGACCAACACCCGTGTCGGTGCGCGTATTGGTTTCAGCAAGTCACGTGACCAATACAGGAACTGTTTCGAAATGACACTGGATGCCAAATCTAAATGTATTGTTTACTTCATTTTTAACCATCAAGCTTCTAGGAAGTAAATGCTGGATGAGGTTCTACTGAATTTCATTATGAAGGATTGCCAGCCTCTCAGCATTGTGGAGAGTGAAGGGTTCAAGGCACTGGTTCAAGTCTTTGAACCTTCATATGGTTTGCCAACCAGAAAGGTTTGTGTGGAAATTATCTAAAGTAGTAGTTTAAATTAAAAAAAATTATTTAATCTTTCATTTTAATATATTGATTTTGTTCTTGTTTCGCTGATATAATTTTCAGACCATCAAACAAATGGTGACCAAAACGTTTGAGGAGGAACGGGAACGAGTGAAAATGGAATTACAGCAAGTTGTGGCAGTGAGTATAACGGCCGACATGTGGACATCTGTGAACATGGAGGCTTATTTGACTCTTACTTGTCACTACATTAATGAAAATCTGCAGTTGTGTACATCTGTGTTAGGAGTACAATACTTTCCACAAAGTCACACTGCTGACAATTTGGCCCAAGTCACAAGAGACATAATGGAGGACTGGGCCATAACCAATAAAGTAAGGTGTCTTGTGACTGATGCAGCACCAAACATGATCGCATCCGCTAGGCAGCTAGTAATTCGGCACTCGATTTGCATTGCACTCTCAATTTATTAGTTAGAAAATCCTGTGATCAGATCCCCACACTTACATCCATCAGACAGAAATCTAGGCACATTGTCACATACTTCAGATCAAGCACTACAGCCAAGGAGAAGCTTGCTCAAGTGCAACAACAGATGGGACGACCAATCCTGAAACTCATCAATGAGGTGCCAACACGCTGGAACAGCACATATGAAATGCTGTCAAGGCTACATGATGAGAGGGAACCAGTGTGGGTATCTCTGGCCTCTCTAAAAGCAGATTTGACTCCAGTTACAGCTGATGAGAATACCATCAAAGGAGAAACACTTCTTGTGCTTGCTCCTTTCCATCAAGTTACAGTGGAGTTGTCTGAAGAGAGGAGAGTGTCAGGATCCAAGGTCATCCCAATGATGAAAATGCTCTATCTTGCACTAGAGCAGTGGTCCCCAAACTACGGCCCGCGGGCCTCCACATTTGGTCCGGCCCCCTGAACAATACAGGGGGCATTCAGATTTTTTTACCGTATTTTCCGGACTATAAGCCGCTTATACGTGGATTTTTCTTCAACCACCAGGGGGCTCTTTAGCAGGAAGTGAATCATTGGAAGTCAAAATTGGAAATAAAAGAAAGCGCCCATTAAAACGGAATTAGGTTTTAATAGGGAATTGAAATTTGATAATGTTGATCAGTTAAATAGCATTGAGGGAAAAAAGAAGATTTGTTTTTTTAAATAATACTGGAATCATTATGAGAATTTGAGGTATAGATATTAGGATCCAGTAGATGGCAGTAGTGCAACAATAATGGATGCAAGCTGCTGTTGAGATCTGAAGAAGAAGAAGGAAGCGCCCATTTTCATTTAGCACATGCTAGTAGCAACACAAAGGATCAGCACTTTTACTGTTAGTTACAGTTCGGAAACTACCTTAATCAGTTCAGTTAAATTTAAACTTGGCACCTTTTTCTTTTTCAACCGTAATAAATGTGATATTCAATTGACCTGTTATTACTCAAGTTTTGGGTGTCCGCCCCCCTCTGCTGCTGCATCGTTGTTGAAAACCTGGAGCGGCAGAGATATCCGTGGCTTATATGTGTATGTTTACTGGTTAAAAAAAACAAAAAAACTTTGGCGTTGTGGCTTATAGTTCAGAAAATACAGACTATAATCATTCCTGGATTTTTTCTGTGAAGAACCCAGAGAGGGTTATTTGGTTATTATTTATTTCATTAATAGTGTTATTATTTATTTCCTGACTTTTGTTCTGTTAAGAACCCAGAGAGAGTTATTTGATTGTGCTTTCTGGAAAACAAATTTTCACATTTAGGCACTCCTACAATTGTCATACTTTGTCTGTGACAAACTGACTCCGGCCCCCCACCAGAGAAGGGAAAAGTTACGTAACCCTCACAGGAAAAAGTTTGGGGACCCCTGCTCTAGAGAGCAATGCATCAACCTTGCACACACAGCCAGCCATACACCTACATGAAAACCTGAAGTGTCGAGTCATTGACACTGCTTCCAATCTGGAGTCAAAAAATGTGTTGACCCTAGCAACACTTCTAGACCCCAGATTTAAATCACTTGGGTTCTGCAGTTCCTCCAAATGCAATGAGGCCATCAGTAGACTGTGGTCAGAATGTGCGTCTATTATCGGACACACAAATGAGCCCCAGCCGAGACCATCTTCACAACAGTTGTCTGCACCCAACTCAGGCATTTTATTCAGCATTATTTGTTGTTTGTTTGGACAAGATGTACTAAAATGTCAACTTGTTGTTTTTAGATAACCTTTGGCACCATGTTGACACCGAAGTAGGCAGGCAGACCAAAGGTGCCGCAGCTGATGCCATCCAGGAGGTGCAGATATCTTGCAGAGGGAAATATTGCCAGATGTCAGGATCCAATGACATACTGGCAGAACCACGACAATTTATCCTAACCTCTTCCGGTTGCCATTGCAATACCTTTGCACTCCAGCCTCATCTGTGCCATGTGAGAGGGTGTTTTCCACAGCAAGAGAAGTTGTGTCAAAAAAGCGTAATAGACTGAATTTCAAAACTTTGGAAAAACTTATTTTTTTGAATAAAAATGTGTGAAAAAAAACTCCAGTCCACAAGCATCCTCATTCCAAACACATTCACTTACATTTTCACTTTATTGTACATATTCACATTATTTATTGACTGTATCCAAGAACAAATATTTTAAATTTCACTTAAGATATGAAATAAATAATACAATGTATAATAAAATCCAATGACTTAAATCTTATTGTCATAAAATTCTAAGTCATCAAATTAGTCTAACTACATTGCCTGTAGGGATTTTTAATGTCCAGCAGGTGTCAGTATTCAGTGACACAGTATCGACACAGTATCAATACAGTGTTGCTATGAGTCGAAACGCCTCGTGACGCCTCATTTACCCATCACTAGCTAACGGTTTTGCTGCGGCCAGCTGCTGTACCACTGCAGCTAACAGCTTCACTGCAACTAGCAGCAGTATCGCTGCAGCCAACACATTTACTACTACAGGATGTGTGAAGTAACAGCTTTACTGCTGCAGCTAACAGCTTCACTGGAGTTAACGGCTTTACTACTCCTGCTAACAGATTTACTATTACAGCCAACAACATTATGACTGCAGCATTACGGAGAAACAGCAGGCGCAAATCGTGACACCACACCTACCGTGGCACTTCCGGTGGCAGGTGTCACGGCTGCCACTGTTTTCGGGGCTAGCTGTCAGTGTTGGCACTGGCTTTGGCACCTCATACTGACACTTTGTCTGACACCTGCCATTATGCATCACAAGTGCCACTGTTTTCGGGGCTAGCTGTCAGTGTTGTCACCGACTTTGGCACCTTCCAAGGGTTGCCACGACCTCATACTGACACCTCCCATGCCTTACGGACCGCTTTCGCCTACTGTGGCTGACGAGATTTGGGGCGGCCATCTGAGAGTGGTCGACTGCTCCTCTCAGCGTTATACGTTTGGCAGGCACAATAACGTATTTGCGCATTTAATCTTTCATAACACGCTGTTTTGTTACTGGAAAGCTTATACAAACAGCTACATTTATAAACAGTTGTATTTTTTTATTGTATTATACGTAGTTCAGCATATTTAAATATGCTTAGTGGGAAAAACAATAGAATAGGAATAGAATATTCTTTGGTGACAGCTTTTGGGTCAGATTTAATATGAATGAATTTATAATTCAAGAAAACACCGGTGGATCTGGCACAAAGTATTGCATTTCCTCTTAAGTGTTGTGTTCCCTCAAAAAAGCAAATACGCCCTGGTCTGTTTTGGATACAGTCTCAAATTTCAGTATCCAATATAGAGCTTCGGAACGTGACGTCACTGGAGGGGTATCAGCGCCATCTTTGTTGCCACAGACAAAAACGACCGTCTCAGATATTTTAGCTATGGTACGAACTTGCTGCGTTATTTTGTGCAATGTCCGATCACACGACCGAAAAGGTAAAAAGATGGAAAACGGACTTTCGTTTCACTATTTTCCTGCTTGGAAACAACGAGGAGGCTAAGCTATCGGAGCTAACGAAAAGAAAACGAATGTCCTGGTATCAGCGGTGAGACGCTGATATACACTCTCCAAAATCCCCAGATACCTACAAGTTTGCTCCAGACATTTCCATTCTGGTGAGTGTCTAAATTTGCTTTGTTAGTGTTGTGTCATAATTTATTTTGCTATTATTTTGTCAGAGTGTTCTCATGTTCCGTTTATGTTGAGTTCATTTAAGTGGGTCAACCTTGTTTAGGTCGGGCTTATATTGTTTATGTAGCGTAGTCCGAGTTTTGTCAGTGGACATCGGGGTTATTACATTATTGTGAAGTAAAGTATTTTACTAGTGTTATTAAATTTACAGTATTAATACTGATGTGTGTTCTGATATGTCCTCTTAAAGGCAAACCGACGTATGACATGGATGAGCTCAGTCCTGACTGGGTTCCAGCGCTGAATATGGGTCACTGAGGTCACCGGCACAACGTCGGACCGACATGGGCGTCAATTAAAGAGGCGATACAGCAAAACCATCAACAAGTTACTGAGACTGTTTTTATTATTTACCCCAGAAGAGATAAAAAAATTAAAACATAGTTGCAGAGGCTGTAGATGAGAAGCAAGTTGGAGAGGCTGATGAGGAAACGCCAGGAGAGGAGCTCAGCAAGGCTGCAGAAATATGTTAGAAGTGGCCGTTTTCTCTCATTCAATAATTTCATGTGGTAAACATTCATGAAACATTTGATTCAAGCACTTTGTGATGGCTGCAGTGACAGCCACACAAATGTGGTAACATTCACTTTCACCACACGCAACAGGTTCACATTCACTCTCACTACAAATGGGTTCACCTCACTTCTATTTGAGTTTCTTTAAGTCTAGGGTTCAATTTACAGAATAACTGGTTTTTGTTTAGAAGGCAACACATCACATTGTATTCTAGAATAAGTGCGCACATTTTAGTCTACATTGTTGTGTTATACTTGATTTAACCTTTGTTTGGTTTTTGAGTTTCCTCAGGGCTGGCTGCTCCAATCCTTTAGGAGAGCAGAGAGGTGGAGATGGGGTGGAGCAAGCCAGCTGAGACTGCAAATTGGTTCATACCACTACTCATCATCCAGAGGGGGGGAATGGGATTTTTCTGTTAGTTTCAGTTAGGTTTTTGTGTATTTTCCCCTTAGTGTGTTGTATGTGGCCTGATCAGCCAGTATTTAAGTTTCCCCTTTTGTCTGTGTTAGTTAGGTCTGTTTGTTTGAGTTATTATGAGTTGATGTCTGTTACTTTGACCTCTTTTATGGGCCCAATTTTTGTCATTTTTCTATTATTTACCCAAGTGTTGTTTGGGTTAAATAAAAAACAATTATTTTTGACTTAAAACTGGTGCCTGGCTGTTCCTTTACTGCTCGGTCCATCACAGTGGTGTCAGAAGTGGGATCTTGCAGTTAAAGGCACCAGTTATTTTTTTTTTTTTTTTTTTTTGTAGCCCTCTCCCCTTACCAAGCCATGCAAAGAGCAGGAAGGAGTGCCAAAGGACAAAAAGGAGAACCTCAAAACCAGCCTGTCGGAATGGAGGAGCAAGTTGGAGAGGAAAATGGAGCCTCTGGAGGGGTGAATAGTAATGAGGGTAAGGAACCCACAATATCAGAAGTGATATCCATTCTTCGTTCTCATATGGGCCAGCAGGAAGCCCAGGAAGCAAGACGAAGGGACTAGTTTAATCGGCAGGAACAGTGCTTCAGAGCATTGCGACACCAATTTCAGCTGCTACAGGTGGAAGTGCAAGCGCGTACCAACCCTGCTCGTGAGCTTCAATTGGATGAGTCTCAACAATCTGATGTAGAATCAAATGAAGGTGATGAGCCCACCTGCTGTAATAATGAGCAAAGGCATGCTCCCTCAGGTCAGTTTTACTCTCATGAACCGAGACTTGAAAAACTGATGGATGAGGATGACATTGAACATTTTCTAACAACATTTGAACGCATGGCTCTAGTTTGCCGGTGGAAAAAAGCAGATTGGGTTTTTTATCTGATTCCATTACTCACTGGCAAAGCAAGAGGTGCGTATGTTCACATGGATATGGATGACTCTTTGGAGTATGATAAAGTTAAAGAAGCGGTGCTTCAAAAGTCTGACATTAATCCTGAAACATACAGATTGAGATTTCGATCATTGGAAGTAAAACCTGAAATGTCTGGAGAAGGTGTTGGAGCGCCTCCAGTCTGCAGGGTTGACTATTAATCCAGCCAAGTGTGTGATTGCCAAAACTGAAACTGAGTACCTGGGGTTTGTTATAGGAAATGGAGTGATAAAGCCTCAAATAAATAAAATTACAGCTATAGAGGCCTGCCCTCTGCCGGAGACCAGAAAACAATTAAGATCCTTTCTGGGTATGGCAGGGTTCTATCATCGTTTTATCCCTCATTTCTCAGCCAGGGCCGCGCTATTAACGGACCTCACTGGTTCCCGAAGCCCCATCAAGATCATCTGGACAGAGGAGGCCAAAACCACTTTTCTGGACCTACGGCAATCTCTTAGTAAGAGTCCAGTCCTCCACAGCCCTGATTTTGAGAGATCTTTTATTCTACAGACTGATGCCTCTGAGAGAGGTTTGGGAGCTGTTCTGTTGCAGGGACCCCCTGGAGAGCGCCATCCAGTGGCTTTTATTAGCCGCAAGCTGTTTCCCAGGGAAGTACGATACTCAACCATTGAGAAAGAGGCACTGGCTATTAAATGGGCCCTGGATTCCTTCAAGTACTACCTTCTTGGCAGAGAGTTTACCTTGGAAACCGACCATAAAGCTCTCCAATGGATAGAGAAGATGAAAGATACTAATGGAAGGATTACGCGATGGTACCTTGCCATCCAACCATTTCGATTCACCATCCACCATAATCCGGGCAAGGACAACTGCATCGCAGACTGCCTCTCTCGCTGTCCCAGCGAGAGATCTGAAGAGGGGGAGTGTGTGATGGCTGCAGTGACAGCCACACAAATGTGGTAACATTCACTTTCACCACACGCAACAGGTTCACATTCACTCTCACTACAAATGGGTTCACCTCACTTCTATTTGAGTTTCTTTAAGTCTAGGGTTCAATTTACAGAATAACTGGTTTTTGTTTAGAAGGCAACACATCACATTGTATTCTAGAATAAGTGCGCACATTTTAGTCTACATTGTTGTGTTATGCTTGATTTAACCTTTGTTTAGTTTTTGAGTTTCCTCAGGGCTGGCTGCTCCAATCCTTTAGGAGAGCAGAGAGGTGGAGATGGGGTGGAGCAAGCCAGCTGAGACTGCAAATTGGTTCATACCACTACTCATCATCCAGAGGGGGGGAATGGGATTTTTCTGTTAGTTTCAGTTAGGTTTTTGTGTATTTTCCCTTTAGTGTGTTGTATGTGGCCTGATCAGCCAGTATTTAAGTTTCCCCTTTTGTCTGTGTTAGTTAGGTCTGTTTGTTTGAGTTATTATGAGTTGATGTCTGTTACTTTGACCTCTTTTATGGGCCCAATTTTTGTCATTTTTCTATTATTTACCCAAGTGTTGTTTGGGTTAAATAAAAAACAATTATTTTTGACTTAAAACTGGTGCCTGGCTGTTCCTTTACTGCTCGGTCCATCACACACTTCAAGTTGCATGTAAACAGGTGAAGAAATGAATCACATTTAAAGTAAAAATTTGATATTTAAAATATTTCAGGTAAACATACACGTGATGAAAGATTATATTTTAAATAAACATTTTATGTGATTAAAGTAAACAATTATATAATCAGACATCTGTCAGGACACTGGGGCCTTGGGTACGTTTTGCTTTTCATTTTATTTAGCTTCATGTTTTAGTTCACTTTAGTTTAGCCCAGGGGAGCCCAAAATGGGTCCCGGAGGTCCGGCATCCTGCGTGTTTTAGTTCTCTCCCTGGTTTGACGCACCTGAATCAAATGATGGCTCGTTAGATGGCCTAAGGAACATTGACAAGCTGAAAAGGTTGTTGCTACCACCAGGGAGAGAACTAAAACGTGCAGGATGCCGGAGCCAGAGGACCGACTTTGGACACCCCTGGTTTAGCCCTTCATGATTCTTTTGATGTTATTTGAGGTATTTAGTGTAGATAGAATTATATTATTGCTTTCCTTATTTTCAGTCCTTTATAGTGTTTCTAGTTAGAATTGTAACTAAAGAATTAACCTATTTTATCCTAGTCATTTCTTATTTCAGCCTCGCTGCAGTGTTTCTAGTAATGTTTATTTCTTAATTTGCTCACCCTAGGTTCAGTTGTTCTTCCATGTTCAAGTGTGTATATATGTGTATATATCGTGTCTCCTGTTTCATTGTGTTTTGGATTTCCTTGTTTTCCCTGGATTTTGGATTTAGTTTTGTTTAGTTTATTAAAAATAACATTTTCATAAAGTACATCCACTGCCTGCTGCGTTTGTGTCCACCGCCACACCACATCATGACACAAACCAGATGAAAGAGCCCATCTTACAATAAAGGTGACGTAAATTTTATGAAATAGATCAAACTTTAAGTAAATATTTGTTGTATTTAGCATATTTCAGGTTAGTAAACATGTAAAGAAATAGATCCAGTCCTAGAATTTTATGCAATTGAACATTACAGGTAACAAATGTTCTTATCTGATGCAATACATTTCATGACTTTTTAAGAAATATATTTTTTAAATATAAATTTGGTAAAAAAAAATAAAAATAAAAAAAAAGGTCAAAATGAAATAAAAATATGCCTCATCTATATAGTTTAGTAGATTAATTTCACAGATTTTGAGTTAATAGGTCACATGACCTAACCCTTACCCTATTGAAGAAAAATACTAAAGAAATGGCTAAAAAATATATATAAAAAGTGTTAATATGCAATAAAGATGAGTGTGCCTCATTTATACAGTAGAATAATTTCACACAGATTTTGAGTTAATGGGGCACACGATTTGGATGCTATTGAAGAAAACATTTAATATTTAAAATATTGAATATGACAAACATTTTATAGAGGATAGTGTGCCTCGTTTAATAGCATGACTTACCACTTTTTGTATTAGTTGGTCACAAGACAAAGCATTTATTTACAGGACTGTTTGGAAATTGACGGCCCCCAAGCTCCGAGCGCTTCAGGAGGCACCGGTAGAGAACAGCTGGCCGAAATTAGCGTTCATAAACTGGATCAACCTTGAGCTGAACATCCCTTCCTCCGTAGAAGAGCAAATATCTAGTATCCAATTTACAAAACAACTTCGCTGCGGTTGTTATTACAGTTAAAACACCGGTGTTCTGACTAGTTTGTTTTGGTCTGTGGGCTGCAAACATGGCGCCGAGCGACGTAAACGTGACGTCAACTCCAAAGCTCTATCGAGCCTCAGTCAAAACATGTTGACAGCTGCGTAAGGTGCCACTTGTGCCACGGGCTTCCGGGTAAGGTGCCACAAGTGGCCACCTTACCACCGAGTAAGGTGGTAAGGTGGCCACTCACTTCTATTTGTTTGAACCCATGGCCATGGGCTGCTGTGCCGCCTTACCACTGGGTAAGGTGGCACAAGTGGCCGTGGGTGCTACAGGCTGCTGTGACCTCATTCTATCCGTTTCAGATAGAATGTAGCATATGAATAACTTTAGTTCAAACAAATAGAAATAAAATATATCTCAATTAAAACATAATTCTCATACATATTGAAATATACAGCCGGTGTTCAGACTTGACAGAGAAAGACAACACCTGCACTGAATGCATGTCAGATGGGACCTCTTCTTTGACAGCTGATAATAGCTGCCACTAGGTGCCACTGCAACTGACACTAGGTGGCCATGGTATATCAGTGCTGACAAGCTCCTGTCAGTTCCGGATTATAATTATTTTCATACAATTACCTTAATGTAATGCTATTGATTATTAAACCATGTAAGTTCACTAATATTGACTTATTAGTTAATATTAGTGACAGTGCCAACATGAGATATTGACAATTCCAGAGTGACAGTATGTTCAGCATGGTTCCATGACAGTGCACAGGATGTCATAAGTTCCCAAGAAAGTAATAGACCAGGCAGCCACTATAACTTTCAGAGTTTTTTTTTTTTTTTAAAGATAATGCAAAGTTTTTGGAAAACATGTTATCATAATTTTCCAAAAATGCCTGTTAACCAGTTTCAAAGAGTTATTACTTGTTATTATTTAATAAATTTAATCTCTGCTATTTTTCATTAATTGTGAAGTTTATTCCAGATTTTGCTGCATAAATGAAAGTTGCTTCTCCGTGTTTGTTTCTGGTTCTGGACATTGTCTTCAAAGTTTTCTTATTAAAAGATGAGACAATGAATAAAATCTGAACTACAAAATGCATTTTAAAAGCATTTTCAAGGCAGCAGGAGGACTTTCACTTTCAAGTTAAAACACCTTTACATTTTTTAGGCTGAAGTAAGTCAAAACAGAAAGTATGTACACCTCAAAAACTTTGACAATGTGTGATTCCTAAGCAGCATTAAGAACAAGATTGTTGCATATTTTTGTAAATAAAAATTACTTTGGGTTATACTTACGATGCAAATGCTTTTTTAAATGAAAATTGTGCTGTTTACACGTTTTATTTGGCAGATATGTTTCAACATGTTTTAAAGTTTATGTCACAAAGTATATGCATAGTAATTGATTTGTAAATATTAGCCATTGCATGTAAATACTTTAAACAACAATAACATATCATTTAAGTTTTCAATAGCTAAGAACTAAAATCTTTGTGCATTATAAAATCCCTCTCTGAAATCATGTGAAGTTTTCTGTAAAATTCACGTTTAGTCAACGTGTGAATTTATTACATCAGGATCAAATAACATTATTCCTCCGAGAAATTATAATATTTCATTACGTTTAAATATTTTTTTCAAACTTTATTAATTTCTACGATATATATTTTACACAACTACTATGTATTTCCATCTTGGCCAAAGCCCTATCTGGCAACCCAACGGGGTTCAACAGATTCCACTGTAATAGTGACACTTAGTGGTAGATTCAATTACTTTGGCCATCTTCCTTCAATTAAATTAAGTCAAAAATATTCAAGGTGTTAAACGGATAATTAAACAATACAATTACCATAGAAAAAAAAATTATAAACAGGCAATATAAGTACAATACACCTAACGGCAGCTCTAGTGGAAGCTAGACTGAGCTGTTGTAAAGGTGCCGAAACCAATGGCATCCCTGATACCCGTTGCATATTCGACTAATTCAAAGACGTCAGGAGTCGGCTGGATTATTCAGATGAACTTTAGTAAATAAATAGGATGTGCAAATTATACATAATGATATACGAAAAAGTGTAGGAATTCAGCTGGTCTTTCGGCGAAAAAAAAACCCTACAAAATTCTTTCTTCTTCATCCGTCTTCAAGTTCTTCTTCTACTAGTTATAAAGCATCATGGGATATGTAGTCCATTTTTCAAAGCCAGTGGCAACATTGACAGCTAGCCCCGAAAACAGTGGCATTTCTATGCTTGTGACGCCTAATGGCAGGTGTCAGCGGTAGTGCCAGTATGAGGTGCCGAAGTTAGTGGCAACACTGACAGCTAGCCCCGTAAACAGTGGCACTTGTGGCGCCTAATGACACCTGGAACCGGAAATGCCATTAGTAGGTGAGGTATCATGATTTGAGCTAGGCCCTGCTGGCATTACGACCGCAGCCAACAGCATTGCGACCGCAGCCAACAGCATTACGACCGCATCCAACAGCATTACGACCGCATCCAACAAC
Source organism: Poecilia reticulata (assembly GCF_904066995.2). NCBI lineage: Eukaryota > Metazoa > Chordata > Actinopteri > Cyprinodontiformes > Poeciliidae > Poecilia > Poecilia reticulata. The sequence continues at coordinate 3,703,752 of NC_088835.1, forward strand.
ATTACGACCGCATCCAACAACATTACGACCGCATCCAACAGCATTACGACCGCATCCAACAGCATTACGACCGCATCCAACAACATTACGACCGCATCCAACAACATTACGACCGCATCCAACAGCATTACGACCGCATCCAACAGCATTACGACCGCATCCAACAACATTACGACCGCATCCAACAACATTACGACCGCATCCAACAGCATTACGACCGCATCCAACAGCATTACGACCGCATCCAACAGCATTACGACCGCATCCAACAGCATTACGACCGCATCCAACAGCATTACGACCGCATCCAACAACATTACGACCGCATCCAACAACATTACGACCGCATCCAACAACATTACGACCGCATCCAACAACATTACGACCGCATCCAACAACATTACGACCGCATCCAACAACATTACGACCGCAGCCAACAACATTACGACCGCAGCCAACAACATTACGACCCCAGCCAACAGCATTACGACCGCAGCCCACAACATTACGACCGCATCCAACAGCATTACGACCGCATCCAACAGCCTTACGACCGCGTCCAACAGCATTACGACCGCAGCCAACAGCATTACGACCGCATCCAACAGCATTACGACCCCATCCAACAGCATTACGACCGCAGCCCACAACATTACGACCGCATCCAACAGCATTACGACCGCAGCCCACAACATTACGACCGCATCCAACAGCCTTACGACCGCGTCCAACAGCATTACGACCGCAGCCAACAGCCTTACGACCGCGTCCAACAGCATTACGACCGCAGCCAACAGCATTACGACCGCATCCAACAGCATTACGACCCCATCCAACAGCATTACGACCGCAGCCCACAACATTACGACCGCATCCAACAGCATTACGACCGCAGCCCACAACATTACGACCGCATCCAACAGCATTACGACCGCATCCAACAGCCTTACGACCGCATCCAACAGCATTACGACCGCAGCCAACAGCATTACGACCGCATCCAACAGCATTACGACCGCATCCAACAGCATTACGACCCCATCCAACAGCATTACGACCGCAGCCCACAACATTACGACCGCATCCAACAGCATTACGACCGCAGCCCACAACATTACGACCGCATCCAACAGCATTACGACCGCATCCAACAGCATTACTACTGCAGAAAATGGATTACCACCTGTTTTACTAGTATTGTGATTCTAAGTCAAGGATGTAAAGGACCAAGAGGGCTCTCCAATGCCCTTTAGAGAAAATAGGGATCTTGCATTGAGCTGACCAGATCCATTATTATTTTTTATTTTCTTTTTACCAGATCCATTATTTACAATTTGGAAAAGATGCAGAGTCTCTCCAAAATATCAAGACGACAGCACAGGACAGAGAGCAGAATCAGGGTATATACTAGAGAAGAAAACCTCCTGCCTTCACTGAGAGCAAGAAGAGTCTACTTACTTTGTAAGTTTTTTGGGAAAAAATTTTATACTGCATCATTTTTGTTTCATCAACTATGTGTTAATCAGTCACAATAAAGCTCACTGAGATAGAAGTTTATGATGCAACTGAATCTGAAAAGGTTCAGGTGTATGAATACTTTCACAAGGTACTAGTTCAGACTGCATGAATAGCTCATGAGTTAGTTGTATGGCAGACTGTAGTGGACTGTTCCCGAATCAAGTGAGTGTCTGTCTCAGTTCAGTTTGAACAAAAACAAAAGCTGGCCTACCTTCTCATGGATGGCGCGGCGGTTAGATGGCTGGACCAGGACTTTGACACCGTCATTCGTCAGCTCTCTGACATGGCGGGGGGCCAATGGGGCCCTCCTTTCCCAGGGGTTGACGTCTTCGCGGCGGATAGCCATGACGGCCCTGTGGTGCTTGTTGCGCCGCTGAGCCCACACACGGCTGGGTGCCCTGCTGCGATGCAGGCCCACAAGTCTGAGCATGGCTTCAGCCGTCCTGCTGACAGACACAGGAACACCTGCTGAAGACCAAACATGGTCATTCTAAGGACACAGAGCTGAGACTGTTGGGTCCAGATACCAATACAGATACTATTATCAATACTGATATCAATACCAATATCAACAGATGATAATTCCAATATCAATACCGATAAATACTGATAGCAATAACAATACAATTATCCTTACCAATATTGATACCAATAACAGAACTGATACCAATACCGATCACACTACTTTTACCAATGTCAGTCTGACATTGCACGGACAACTTGCAACAGAGAGATCTGGCTGACTCACTGCTGCAAGAGAACAACTGATGGCCCAACTCTACCTGACCAGAACACCCGGAACCACCAACTGGCCCATAGAACCAGAACATACCTGCTTCTGGTTCTCATACCTCATACCTGAAGAGAACGTCTGACCCTGCAGAGCTGCAACTCTGTCAGTGTGACAGCTGCTGGTTCAGCCAATCAGTAGCAAGTTCACACATCATGATCTTTATTGGGGGAAATGTCACTAACTATGGCTCTATGAGTGGCATAAATCCATATCACCCATCAAAAATGTTAAATATTAAATCTCAGATTCAAATGGTTACTTTAGTTTCTGAGGAAATGAGACCTATACAGCAACATGCTGTGTTCAATAACAAGTTTCAGTAAAGTCACTGACACCCTCCACAAGGAGGCCAAGGACAGAAATGCTGCCCACACAGTCTAACATACTAACACCTGCTTTAATCGCCATGGTATTCCCATGGTAGCCTGGCCTGATCTAAACTCTAGAGCAGTGGTTCTTAACCTTTTTTGAGGTACCGAACCCCCCAGTTGCATATACGCATTCACCGAACCCTTCTTATTCCAGCCCTGCTGCTCTTGTCTAGAAAACACTGTCTGACCTGTAGCTTGAGCTCCAGTTTCTGGAGCTGCTTCCGCACATTAACCTGCCCACACAGCGAGAACGTGAACCCGAACCAGCACCGCTGCTTCTGCGGGTTCCAGCTTACCTTTCTCACCGGGTTCTGTTCGCCTCAGCGGCTCTGGGCCAAGAAAGGCTACGATAATACTCTGAGTATGTCACCCTGGCAGAACATACAACTCCAAGGTAGCTCAACCACATGTGCGCAGAGTAAATTAATCCGCTTCCGGTCAGAGTTTCAAAATAAAACCCCAAAGACTAAATAGTGAAATAGTTTACATAAAGCCGTAAGCCCGGGGTCCCCAAACTTTTTCCTGTGAGGGCCACATAACTTTTCCCTTCTCTGGTGGGGGCCGGAGTCAGTTTGTAACAGAAAAAGTGTGACGATTGCAGGAGTGCCTAAATGTAAGAATGTATCGTTTTCCAGAATGCAGTCTCTCCAAAAGATCAAGACGACAGCACAGGACAGAGAGCAGAATCAGGGTATATACTAGAGAAGAAAACCTCCTGCCTTCACTGAGAGCAAGAAGAGTCTACTTACAAAGTAACTCTCTGGGTTCTTCACAGAACAAAAGTCAGGAAATAAATAATAACACTATTAATGAAATAAATAATAACCAAATAACCCTCTCTAGGTTCCTCAGAGAAAAAATCCAGGAAGGATTATAGTCTGTATTTTTCTAACTATGAGCCGCACCAGACTATAAACCACAACCCCAAAGTTTTTTTTTTGTTTGTTTTTACCAGTAAACATACACATATAAGCCGCAGATATCTCTTCCGCCCCAGGTTTTCCACAGCGATGCAGCAGCAGCAGCAGAGGGGGGCGGACACCCAAAATTTGAGTCATAACAGGTCAATTGAATATCACATTTATTACGTTGAAAAAGAAAAGTTTCCAAATTTAGATTTAACTGAACTGATTACGGTCGTTTCCGAACCGTAACTGTAACAGTAAAAGTGCTGATCCTTCGTGTTGCTACTAGTATGTGCTAAAAGAAAATGGGCGCTTTCTTCTTCTTCTTCTTTAGATCTCAACAGCAGCTTGCATCCATTATTGTTGCACTACTGCCATCTACTGGATCCTAATATCTATACCTCAAATTCTCATAATGATCCCAGTATTATTTTAAAAAACGAAAAATCTTTTTCCCCTCAATGCTATTTAACTGATCAACAACATTCTCAAATTTCAATTCCCTATTAAAACCTAATTCCGTTTTAATGGGTGCATTCTTCTTTTATTTCCAATTTTGACTTTCAATGATTCACTTTGTAATGGTCTCACTATGGTGTCTTGTACCAAAACTAACCATCAGCCAAACTCCTTTCACACGAGTCAGGATTAATTAGTTCTTCCTTTATTTCCATGTAGAATGGAGTGAAACTGTCAAAACACAAACTACTCAGGATGAGCTCAGAGCAGCTTACAAAAGTGTTTTACATTCAGTTACATACATTAGAAGTACAACAGCTACAACAGCTACCTCAGAATGCTGAGCTGCAATGCTACATAACGACCTAAGAAATCTTAGCAGCCTGCTAGTTAGCAATGACGTTGTTCTGTCATGTATGACAATCTGCGTTGTCAGATTGTCATACACGTATGACAATCTGATGGGTATATCTGTCGGATCATCATACGTTGTCAGATCGCGATACACGTAGGACAAACTGACAGCTATTTCTGTCAGACAATTGTACGCTATGATCACCATATTTTATATTTAATCATCTTTATTAAGCCAGTGTTAGATCGTCATACAGCTGCTAATGTAATAACACTTTATTATTAGCTACTGTATGACTTCCTGATTTCTCAGTTAACCTGTCTGATTGTCATACACTTTGTTGTTAGCGACTATGTAACATCTTTATTAATACCAATGACATCAGTTGTATAATGCAATATATTTAATATAGAACATTTTACTTCTGTATTTTTAATAATCCACACTATCACTGGTGGGGTAAAACTGTTTAATTGATGTTACACTTTTCACATTTGAACATGTCACCCATGTCTGTGGCACATTCTTTGTGTGTCCACCTTGAGCAGTAGTCACACTGTATCTGTGAAGTGGACAGAAAAAGAAAACAGTTATGAGTTAGCAAGTGTAATGTGTTTGAAGTGTTAAATTGTTCAGTTTAATTGTTTACCATATCAATGATGTTCTCTGTTGCATTATAATGAAGCATGTTGCATTCCACACAGAACTCTTCCACCTTGTCTGGGAACAAATAAAGGTATTTTGAGTGTACTTTACCAAAAATAGTCAAGTACTATCTCTTTATATTCTGTTGACAAGCCATAATGTTCTACTAGTACATAACAGAAAATACTGCAATTTAGTATTTCATATATCTGGATTTTTTAATGCTTTGGACTGTTCCTACATGGCCTATGGGAAAATGTGTTCTTTTTGGAATGAGAAATTCTGTGATATGCTCCTAAGCCATCTTGTGTTTTTGATTGTTAGAATATTAACAAAAACTGATCAACAGGTTTCACACAGACTTCCACAGTTCCCTGAACAGGGGAACTGGTTCTTTATACCCAACATTAATATAATTTTTTGTGTTCTGACCAAAAACTTCTTAGAATCATAGCTGTCCAAAGCTATAAATCTCCGAACATTCATCCAGCAACCTGGAAAACAAGACTTCTTTGTAATTGTTGTTTCACCTCGATGTTGATACAGTGTGGTAGCAATGTGCAGTCTGGCTTGGGATACGTCTTTGGATCCTGTTTGCACAGACTGCAGCCCTCCCATTTGTACATATGTTTCTGCAAACTGAAGAAATTATGCATTTAATGTAATAAAAAACTTACCATGGATGCTAAATTTTACGGCATATTTTCGCAAAGTTTGCCTCTGTTGAGCGTCAATGGGTAAGAGCCTTCAGAAATAAAACTGAAGACCACCCCATTTGAACTCCATGTTTGCTATAAACGACACAAGAAAAACATGTAAATTGCATCAACAGGCATTTAAACAAGACAATTCATTAGACACTACAAATTGTTCAAATATATAATAATACCCTGCTGCAGCCATGTAAACAACAAAACACACCCACTCCTGCTACTAATCACGCCAACTGGTGCTGCAATATGACATTTCTGCAAAATATCAGCTTTTAGATCAAGAAATACAAAACTAAGCTAAACAAAATAAAGTTTGTAGTGAAAGCTTCTTCATATCCATCCTTTTTAATTCTGATTTAATAAAAAAAAACCTTCTAATCTACATGTTTATGCATGTGCAACCAACAATGTAATTCTTGAAATACTGCAGAAAACGCAACAGCGAGTTTAAATGCAATTTACAGATCCCTATTTTTATTGACAACACTGGTGGACACCATGTCCTTCCTGGCAACGCTTGGTGGACACAGGGACTTCAAGTGACTCAAGAACATCTCCTGTCTTTTATTCATTGAGGCAAAAGTCACACAGATAGTGACTGTTGGCTACATAACCCAGGGGCTGTACTCGGGTATGTGATCTGTTAACCAGAAAAGCCTTCATGTTCCAAAAGCAACCTCAATTTGCAAAATCTTAATATATGTAAATGTGAAGCACATATAAAAACAAACTTAACATGAATGCTTTTCATATACATTAATAAAGATAAAGATTTATTTCGCAGGTGAAACACTGGTTTTGCCCCAGTTTCAGTGTGGGTAATACCCATACCAACACGGTTTCTGCCTGTACAGCCTGGTAGCGTGAAGAAAAAAAACGATAAGGAAAGTTAAAAAAATAAACAAATAATTCAAATTCAACATTTAAGAATTGTAAGTAATCCTAATAAGTAAACCTATGTGTCGAAGTCCTATCTGGAAAGCCATCACTGTATCCAAGCTAGCAGACGTGTTATCCAACCCAAAAATATCAATGAACTGGGGAACGTGAATTTAAACGGGGCTTGTTTTGTAGTTTACTGCAGCTGCAGCAGCATTAAATTTGATTTATTTACTTATTTTTTATTGGGTCTTGTTTTTTCTTCTCGCGTATGACGAGCTGACGGCTCCTCTCGATATCGCAGACCTCCTGCAGAATGCGCATGCGTGCGCATGCGCACTTACTACATGTATGCTATTCTGACATGTATGGCTATCTGACAGAACAACGTAGCACATAATCAAATCGCCCACAGGTATTTCCAAAACTAATTCAATAAACAAGTTACTTTTTTTATCATATGTTAACATAAAGGCTCGTTTAGAAATATAAGCTAGTGATGAGCTATCTGAATCCAGGCTTCTACCGAGTAAAAAGGGGGCGTGTCCGATGAAGCCTTGCTTCGAGGCTTGTGTCGTCTTGCTGAAAACCACGTGACTGGCAACAAACGATGCCTCGCGTTGCATGGGTCACGTGACTGCTTCCTTTTGCGTGTCGGTTTTCAAAATAAAAGCGCTATGAGCCGTGCTGCATTATGGGTTGTTGCTTTTCTCAATTGTAGATTATGTTGTTTTTTAATAATTATATTTTTGTGATTTTATGACGTAAATCTCTTTGGACTGCATTGTTGCTGAAATGTGCTACACAAGTAAATTTGATTGTCTGAAATGGAGCCAGCAAGAGGAAAATCTCTGACATCTGGGAATACTTTGAGATTATTTTCACAATAAAATTATTCTTAGACAATAATTAAGCCTCCACCTCCAATTTCTCACCTTCTGCAAAATTCCACTATTATTTGTAGTCTGATCAGCAAAGATATATCAGTGTTTCAAAGAAGAAACTGATTTAATCCTGTTGCAGAACTAAAATTCAACAACTAGCCAAATATAAGGGATCAGAGCCAATTAGAAATTCAAGAAAAAGTGAATCCCCCAGCAGGCACTGCACTCCCAAGACACTAAAACATCAAATGTCTTTATTGTCAAATCTGACATAAAAGGAAACCCAACACAACCACTGACGTTCAACATAAACCAGGATTAGATTGGCTACAAATCATTTTAATAATTAAAACATATGACAATTAAATATGGTTTCGTTGATTCTCCTGTTACTGAACATGAGTTTAATGAAAACTTTGTGACAATATTGCATTTAGTAATTTTTGGAAGTATGATCCAACTGAGTGACAAGGCTGTTAGTTTCACCAGCAGATGTCACTAGTGAGTCATGAATGAAGCATCGAGTAATGAACCTTTTTGCAAAGCAAAGGGCTGGAAAGGTTCACTGCTTCATGAGGCTTCATTTGCCCATCACTAGTACAAGTTGCTACTTACAGGCATTGCTTTGAAGAACTCGACCTGGAATGCGGCGTTCATAACAAACATGTGTGTTCATCTGCTCTACCTCTAGCAAACAACCTTACTGATTAAATAACATAAAAGTCAAGCAGTTCCCTAAAAGTCCAACAGATGGCAGCAATGCGCCATGCAAAACAAAACACCCACAGACACACTTCCTGCTAAAGAGCCCCTGTTGGTTGAAGAAAAATCCACATATAAACCGGAAAATACAATATATGAAAAAAAATCTGAATGCTCTCTGGTATTGTTCAGGGGGCCGGACCAAATGTGGAGGCAGGCCAGATCCGGCCCGCGGGCCGTAGTTTGGGGACCACTGCCGTAAGCTCAGGGGTTCCATTTGTGTCAAAAAAAATAAATAGAAATCATATGTGTAGATGTTGTTGCACTGTGTCATTGCTGTGTGACTTTGGTTGATGTCTATGGTCTTAGTGCTTTATGGATATATCGATGTTGCATGTAGATGTTGCATATGTAGGTGATGCATATGTTAGATATTGCATATGTCTACGTTGCATATGTTGCATCCTAGAAGTATTTCATTTAAATAACTTTTTTTTTTCAAAATTTATGGATAAAACACTCTATTTATTTATTTAATATATTGTAAGAAAGGTTAAACTTTATTAGACTTTGAGTTTGGTTGTGTATTTTAGTTCTCCGAGCCTAAGTTAGATCAGTTACCATTACTAGTAACGTTGTTGTTCATGTTGTTATTGGTAACGGTTCTCACTGCTCACTGCCCAGACATTGCTAAACGCTGTCTGTGCCAGAGCTAGAGGCCGAAAACCACACAGTTTTTGCTTTGGAACAGCTCAGTTGCCATTGTAGCTCATTGTTGCTGGAAGAAGTAAAGTTCATGCCAGAGATCCTTCTTTTTTTTGTCGTGTATCTTCGCTACCCGCACGCCTCCGTTACACCGGAAACCAAAAGCACGACAACTGGTGTCAGAAGTGGGATCATCTACAAGACTTCTGTGAGTGAATCCAATTGTAAAGACAATATCCAAGCGCATCCTGAACTAATTACAACTTAAAGACAAGCTACAACTAGCCACAGCCGGGTAAAAGGCAAAGAAAAACCAAGAAAAGTAATTGCTACAGTACTGCTGCGTAGCATTTCCGGTCACGTCCTTTCAATATAAGAGCATAACAAAATTTCCCAAACGGAATAAATACATAAAAATAAGCTAAAATGACAGAGGATTTACAAGGTGCAACAGCAGGCCCTGGAGAGGCAGAGACAGCTCCAAAGTGGTTACAAGCTGTGCTGGAAAATCAAAATCAACAAACAAGACATTTTCAAATGATGTTAGCTCCTGTCCTTTCACATATAACAGGACAATCAGCTGTACAACAAACCCAAGCATCACATACTGTTCCTGAAAAGAGTGATGACTTAATCGCAAAGCATTCTACAAGAGAAAGGAATGCGCGTGAAACAAGTGCCTCTTTGGATATGACAACTAGACCACGTGTTCGTCCTCCTTTTGCAGCTGAGCTGGAGGTTATAAATCAAAGATCGCGAAGCTCAGCACCATTGAGACGAACTACAACCCCTGGACCTGACCCAGGACACAGAGACACTAGGGACAGTGAACCTGAGGTCCAACACCGTTTTACCTACCATGATGAAAGAAGGCAAAATAATACTGGAGGCTATTATTACAACTGGTCAGAGTTTCAGAGGCCTAAATTAGCCACGTATTATGGGAATGAGGATTGGGACTCTTTTCTGATGCCGTTCGAACGCCAAGCCCGGAAACACGGGTGGAGTGCTGCTGAACGAGTGGACAGGCTGCATGAGTGTTTGAGGGGAGCTGCGGTACGCTACGTCTGCTCATTACCAGAGCGCACAAAGGAAGATTATGTTCTCCTGGTGGAACAACTCACTCAAAGGTTTGGAAAAAAAGACCCTCCCACAACAATAAGAACTGGGAGAACTTCGACAGGGGCGGGAGACATCAGCTGAGTTTGCAGAGGAAGTAAGACGCCTGGCTACACTTGCATATCCAGGGGTAGATCTCCAGCTGCAGGACCAACTGGACACTGACGCTTTCCTCAAAGGCTTAAAAAATCAGAAAGTGGCATACGAAGTCATGAATCGTGACCCAAACTCCTTCATAGAGGCCCAAAAGTTTGTGGAGGCTCATGAGCATAACTTTAGAGCTACTGTGGGCAGGGACACTGATGTAAAAAACAGAGCAAGGCGTATTTCATGGGTTGATGAGGGAGACATGTACGATGACAGTGCAACAACGTCCTGCAGGGTCAGTACTCCCCAGTAGGTTACAGCTGACCAGTTTGCTGCGCTAGCAGAACAAGTGAAGCTCCTTGTTAGCACCGTGGGGAACCTACAGCTCCAGGTTGCCAGTTTTCAGCCCATAAGCGTAGAATCTCAAAACTCCAAGGCATCCCAAATCTCTGTAACAGAGAGAAAACAAAATTACCAGCACATGCAGCACAGCAGAGGGCGCTCTCAAACTCCAAGTACAAATCGTGGAAGAACTCAAACTCCAAGTCCAAATCGTGGAACAACTGGCTCGTGTTTTAAGTGTGGAGAGACAGGACATTTTAGGAAGGACTGCATTAGGGCTCCCAGTCCTGTGACTACAAGAAACAATGGTGACAAGTATATAGACAACCCGCTGCAGTCAGATGGAACCATGGCCTCAGGTTAGCTGCACTAAAAAGAGGGGTGAGAGTCTGCAAATTCTTCTGACCCTAAATGGCATCCCAACACAGGCCGTAGCTGATACTGGAGCTCAGACAACTGTGATATCAGAGGAGCTGTATCAGAGAATCCTGAACGGTAACCCTGCACCCGCAAATCTACATCATACCTACCTACTAAATGCAGGAATTGGAGATGGCATAAAAGCTAAACATGGACTCACAGTGACCTTCCAGATTGGGTCCAAATCCATAGACTGGGAAGTGCATGTAGCCCCTATAAGAGACTCTGTCCTTCTTGGATTGGATCTGATGAAGGCCCATGATGTTGTCATCTATACCCAAGGCAAAGTTTTTATTGGGGATGAATTGGTCCCCTCAAAAATTGTGCGAGATGATGGATCAGACTACTGTGTGGCTAGAGTAACTCTGGAAAAAAACTCAATCATCCCAGCCAAATCTGAATGTGTTGTGTAGGGTAAAGTGGAGGATCCACAGCCAGGGGTTACAGCGTTATTGGAACCCTTGAACATTACAAACAATGTAACCTCTGGAAGTGTTGTTGTCACCATGAAGCCAAAGGTACCAATCAGAGTGTGCAATTTTTCAACCCAGCGAGTGGCTCTACAGAGAGGAGTATGTCTTGGACTCCTAGTCGAAGTTTATCCTCTACCCCCCATTGCACCAAAACAAAATGCAATGCCTAGCCATCCAGAGGGAACTGCACCATCACTGGTGGTTGGGAGAGTAGTAACAATCTCTGACATTCCGGAGCACCTCCAAAGTTTGGTGGCTACCAAAAGTGAGGCCCTCAGTGAGGAACAGCAACAGCGGTTCATTCAGCTGCTCCTCACGTACCAATCCATCTTTGCTAAAAGTGACTCTGACCTTGGCTACTTATCCACTGTTACACACAAAATTGACACCGGGTCTGCCAGACCTGTGCGTCAACCTGTGAGAAGAACCCCTCTTAGATTTCAAGGTGAGGAAGAAGCACATCTTAAAAATATGCTGGCAGAGGGTGTAATCACACCATCAGCATCTGAGTGGGCCTCCCCAGTGGTCCTAGTTCGAAAAAAGGATGGAGGAGTAAGATGGTGCGTAGATTACCGCTGTCTGAACAATCTAACAATCAAGGATGCTTATCCATTATCCCAGATTGAAGAATGTCTTGATGTTGTGGGTGGAGCCACAATGTTCTCTACTCTCGACCTTCAATCTGGCTATTGGCAGATTGTAGTGGATAGTAAAGATCGAGAGAAGACGGCATTCATCACCAAATGGGGCCTTTATGAATACACTCGAATGCCATTTGGACTATGCAACGCTCCAAGTACATTTCAGAGAGCAATGGAGCTCGTTCTCGGGGGCCTTCAGTGGGAAACTCTTCTCATCTACCTGGATGATGTCATTGTCATCGGAAATGGAGTAGACCAAAGTTTGGACCGGCTCGAGCAGGTTTTTCAGAGGTTCCAAAGCTATGGATTAAAGCTTAAAGCATCAAAATGTCATCTGCTGCAGGAAGAAGTTCTCTTCTTGGGTCACATTGTGAGTGGCAAAGGAATCAGTCCAAACCCAGCCCTCATCAAGGATGTACAGCAGTGGAATCCCCCCAATAACTTGCAGGAGCTACAAACCTTTCTTGGGCTGTGAAACTACTACCGGAAGTTTGTACCCAATTTTGCGGAGCTGGCAAGCCCCCTCCATGCTCTTCTCAGAAAGGGAACAGTGTTCCTATGGACTGATGAGCAGCAGTCTACATTTACAAGGCTCAAAGAGAAACTGACCAATGCACCAGTGTTGGGGTACCCCCAAGCTGATGGGAAATTCATTCTGGATACGGATGCCTCAAATAGCAGTGTCGGCGCTGTGTTGACACAAGCACAATGGGGAGAAGAACGAGTTCTGAGCTATGCTAGTAGCCGTCTTTCACCACCTCAGCAGAGGTATTGTGTCACTCGCCGTGAATTACTTGCTGTTGTTCGTTTCACACGGCAGTTTCGCCACTATCTACTAGGTAGAACGTTTCTACTTAGGACAGACCATGGCAGTCTCACCTGGCTTTTTAGGTTCAAATGTCCTGAAGGACAACTAGCCCGCTGGCTTGAAGAATTAAGCCAGTACGACTTTCAAATTGAACATCGAGCTGGAAAACAACATGGTAATACAGATGCCATGTCAAGTATGCCAGGAGAAAAGGTGGATAACTGTGACTGTTACCAGGCAGGGGTTAACCTGTCAGATCTGCCATGTAAAGGGTGCAAGTACTGTCAAAAAATTCACTTTCAATGGGCCAAGTTTGAAGATGACGTGGATGATGTTGTGCCTCTAGCCGTAAGGTGCATCCAGCCGAGAAGCAGCACCAATGATGGATCGCACACATTAGGAAATCAGCCATCTGTGTCCCTGCCAGAAAGGCCAGAAGTCAATTGGCTTGAATCACTTGGCCCTGAGCAACTGGCAACACTCCAGAAAGCAGATCCTACTCTTGCTGTCCTTCACAAATGGAAAGGACCAGGGATACTTCCTACCAAAGATGAAATGGCGCTGGAGAGCCCTGCAGTGAGAAAGTTCTGGCTCTGTTGGCCTCAAGTCACACCGAGACAAGGAGTGCTCTATTATTCCTGGGAGAGAATTGGACACCAGCATCCAAATTTGCTGTTATTAGTTCCCTCGTCCATGCAGAAGGAAGTCCTGGAATCATGCCATAACCCTCCATACTCTGGCCATCTAGGAGAAGCCAAAACCCTTGAGTGTGTGCGTCAGAGCTACCATTGGTTCGGCATGGGTGGAGATGTTCACCTGTTTGTCAAGAGGTGCCCACACTGTAGTGCATGTAAGATCACAGGCCCAGCAAAGAGAGCAAAACTGCAGATGTAAGCGGTCCAGAGGAGCACCTCTGGACCGCTTACATCTTAACATCCTCGGGCCATTCCCCATGTCCGGCACTGGGAACAAATACATTCTTGTTATTATTGACCAGTTCACAAGATGGGTTGAAGCTTTCCCTGTTCCTGATCAAAGTGCTGAAACGACTGCAAGGAAGCTAGTCTATGACTTTTTTGCCAGGTTTGGAGCTCCGCTCAAGTTGCACACAGATCAAGGTCGGAATTTTGATAGTTCCCTGTTTCGGAATGTATGCAAGCTCCTGCAGATCACTAAGACCAGGACTACCCCTTACCACCCTTCCTCCAATGGACAAGTAGAACGGTTCAATAGGACCTTATTGCAAATGCTTCGATGTTATGTGAACCAGGACCAAAAGAACTGGGACAAACAGCTGCCACTACTCACAGCAGCTTATCGCAGCTCACGACATGCAATGACAGGGTTCACACCCAATAGGCTTATGTTTGGCAGGGAAGTCCACCAACCACAAGACATCCAGTCTGGCACTGCAAAACTCAAGGTCGATGCTCAGGAATCTGCAGATTTCCTCTACAATCTGGAAGAAAGTTTAAAAGAAGCACATGACCTGGCAAGAGACCATCTTCGCACTGCACAAGAGCGGCAGAAAAAGGTGCATGACCTCCGGGCCAAAGAACACTTCTACAGTGTAGGAGACCTGGTGTTTGTCAAAGATGATGCAAAGAAAAAAGGGTTAAGCCCTAAGCTTCAGAAACGATGGAAAGGCCTGTTAATCATTGCAGCTCGCCGTGGTCCTGTACTGTATGAAATACAAGGTCCCAAGCGCAGCACAGTGATGCATCACGATCGTCTCAAGCCATATGACAGTGACGTGATACCAGTCTGGGTTTTACGCCAAAGAAGCAGACTGCTGGAGAATTGCCAAGGCCAAGAATTCCAATCAAATGAAGAGGATGTTCCGCTGATTCCTATACTACCACTGCCAGAAGATCAGGATAAAGACCTCCAGCCCAAGGATCCAGGATCCCAGCCAAATGGAAGACAAGGGGATCCAAACTCTTCAGAAAAGACTGTTAAAACATCTAGTGGTCGTCTAGTCAATAGACCACAGAGATTTAGGCACTAGTTAAGTTAGTGAGTTAGTTGAATGTTGCAATTAGAGAATTTAAATGATTTAGGTTGTGTTTTCTTGCCCTTATGGCATACACGTTTCAGTAGTTAAGTTATAAATACTACTTCTTTCCCAATTTTGGTTGTGTAACCTGTACTGAAGAGACTCAGTATTCCAAAACGGGGGGTAGTGTAAGAAAGGTTAAACTTTATTAGACTTTGAGTTTGGTTGTGTATTTTAGTTCTCCGAGCCTAAGTTAGATCAGTTACCATTACTAGTAACGCGAGATTTGTTGTTCATGTTGTTATTGGTAACGGTTCTCACTGCTCACTGCCCAGACATTGCTAAACGCTGTCTGTGCCAGAGCTAGAGGCCGAAAACCACACAGTTTTTGCTTTGGAACAGCTCAGTTGCCATTGTAGCTCATTGTTGCTGGAAGAAGTAAAGTTCATGCCAGAGATCCTTCTTTTTTTTGTCATGTATCTTCGCTACCCGCACGCCTCCGTTACACCGGAAACCAAAAGCACGACAATATTTTATTTGCCCAGTTATTTTTGTTCAGCCGCAGAAGCATGGACCTTACCAAGCTCCGCCCAGAAATGCCCCTCGAAAGTCCCACGTGACTGCATGTCTCACAAGCAAAGCTTCGCGGTCCTTAGCTTCTATGTGTAAACATGGCATTTTTCATTTCGACTGACTCTCTGCAGAGTATTTCTGAGTCGATTAGTTTAGCATTTCTGCTGGATTTTCACAAAATATCAGCCACGACAATGGACAGGGGAACCAACAAGTTCATGTCATCTTTTTTGGACGACATCAAGGTGTTTTAGCCACGCGATGCCTCCAACATTGTGCACGTTGCAGCTAAATGATACCGGTCGATGAGGAAAACAGCAGATCCTCACACCCTCAGCATAACTATAGCTGTGGACAAGATCACTGATGCCTATTGTTCTTGCAAGGCTGGGTAAGTCAGGCATTCATAGTTTTGAGGGTTACTTTTGAAATCACTGATTTCTGTTGTTGGCAAATGTTGAGTGTGCCTAGGCCTTATACATGGTACTCAGTGCTAGCGTGGCTAACACGATTAGTTTAGTAAAAAGCCTTTTCAGGTAAATAAAATCTTTAATGCATGTCAGATACGGTACACATTGCATATTGATCTGTTCAGCTAACGTAAGACTGTGTAACAGACAGGCTTCAAGGTGTAGAAGTTGTACCGGTACTTCCATTATGCTGTACTTGGCTAAAAGGTTTTCATTTTGGATGTTTATTATTGACTTTCATTTTATCATTCACTAAACACAAAGAAAGCAAAGCAATAATACTTACGCCAGCAGACACTTTGTTCTTATTGATCCTACGACGGTTGAGCTGCAAATGTGGTCGTGCACAAGCTTTGATCCAAGCAAGGCATTCCGTTTCAGATTTTGGAAATCTGTGAATTTTAGTTCCACAAACATAATCAGGATACCCGACATCGCCTGTACAGATACCCCACTGACTGTGGAGAACCATTCTTTTTCGAGTCCTGATGCAAAAACTTTCTGCCGGTCTGCTAGTCCACAATGTACATTACCATGTATTTACTACAGTAGCTTGTGTTTCTGAGACAGTCAAGCACGTGGTAGCTGCGCTGTGACGTAAAATGGGCATTAGCCAATGAAACGCGGCCCCTGTGGTAAGGTCCATTATAGAATCTGAGCTGCGTGCTACGTCACTGATTGGTTGGGTAGCTGACGTGTGTCAGCTACCCAACTTCCGTGACGTGACGTCACACAACTTCCGTTATGGCTCGCGCTGTTTCTGGACTCTAAAGCTGCTGCCACAAATATGATTTGAAGATATATCAATATTTGCAAACAATTTTTCTTCATCAACATAATCTAAACTGGACAAATTCCTCGCTGAATGATACCAGTTTGATTACGAAGGTACATGTTTTGGTTTTTTTCTAGCTGTTAGTTGATATGCTAGGCTAGCAATAGTAATTTGTTAGCTGGCTAACATTACGTAGCCTTTCTGTTTTGGAAATAGAACGTATTTAGGCTCTAATCTTAATCACATTTTTATAGTATAGACTGGGGTTGCCACCCGACATGTAAAATGCTTGATCGTATTAAACCCTCCTCACTAACGCTAGTTTCACCACCCGCTAAGTAGCGACATTACCTGTAGCCACAAGTTCAAAACTTAACAGTTATGCCAAACACCCGCTACTCCACCACGTCCTGAGAAGTCAAACTCCTGCTACGATCGAGACATGAGGAAGACGCCGTCTTAGATGGATAGAGACAGGGGTGAAAGTAGTTTTAAATTCTTGGGGGTACTATGACAAAAAAAAAACAAAAAAACATATATATATATATATATATATATATATATATATATATATAGTCACTTCCATCTGGCTCATCTGTTGCAAGTACTCTGTGTTGTGTTAAGAAAGGAACCAGCAGTCGAGGACCCTGGGTGTTTTGTGCGGGAAGGCAGGTTTATTCTGTTCAAAACAAAAACACTCTCAGCACAGCAGTTCTTGGGTTCTGGCTGCCTCACAAACACCTCTCCCCAGCGCAGCTCAGCGCGAACTGACATTAATGTGCTAAAACCAACCAAAATAATGAAATAAAATCTACATTCATTCAAAACAATTAAAATAAAACCCAAACAGAAATAATCTGCCCAATAATTACAATCTTCCATCATAACATAAAAATATACTGAACACATTAATTTAACATCCAAATAAAATTGAAGCAACTCACATACTTGTTCAAAACAAAAACACTCTCAGCACAGCAGTTCTTGGGTTTTGGCTTCCTCACAAACACCTTAACCAACCAAAAGAACAAAAAAATAATCACATTGGCACAGAAAATTTCATAGATGTTACTAATGCGGGAAATAAATGCCCAGTACAGTGCTGCGCTAAACATAAACGGTTAAACAACAATATATATAACAGCTTGTGAGTTTACAACATACTTTTTAGAACATTTTTAATATTTTAACACATGAACAGAAGACAACTTTATACGCTTACCTCTCCCCAGCGCAGCTCGGCGCGAACTGAGGAGAGCAGCGGGAACACACAGGATATGACGCCAAACAGGAAGCAAAAAAATAACAGCGTCAAAACCAAAATAAAATAAAATGAAATTCTGAAAATAAGAAAAACAAATATACATATATAATTGAGGATGGATTCGAGGTGAAATATACATGTTTTACAGACTCGCAACATATATATATATAAGCTGGTAGCCCTTGAATTGTTACAAAATAAAGCTGTATTTCCTTCAGCCCACTGGCTGCAATGTTGACACCTTGAGATGCCATGAGACCTAAATCCTGAACATCATGGCATGGAGTGCATCCCAGTTTTCCATGTCTGGCATATAACCATTTGTTACGAAGAACATAAGGTAGCCGTTGATGTTGTAACTGTTCTTTTATTGCCGAGTGCTTTACGCGGACATGCCGGTTAAACTGTAAATAACGTAACAAAAAAAAAGAAAAACAAAACGTCAATACTTAATATTGCAATATTTAAAGGACACAAACTTAAACATAGCCTTACAGCATTAATATATAACTCACCACATTGGGCAACACTCATGAACATTGATAAGATTGGTAAGATGTACATTCATGGCAGGTTCGGCTTGTTAGTGTGGTTGCTAGGCAACGTAAGTACACAACTGGTCCGCCGTTGGTTTCCTTCTTCTACACATTAATCCATGTACCAATACAAAGCAACTATAGAGCCCCCTAGTGGAATGGGAGGAGTGAATCCAACATCCCGGCCCCGATGAACTCTACAGATGTTCATCTCAGAAAAAATTGGTGAACGTAACAACCTTAGATAACTGTTTAATTCTAACCTTGTCATGAAAAAACAAAAAAACCGTTTCAAATGAGTTCTCTACCTTTTGTCAATTGAACTTAAGGTGGTGACTACCAGTTTACAGTAATCTGATAAGATTGAGTGAAAGTCATCTGTAACGTATAGAAAAAACCCACACAAGCTGAAAATAAGTAAATCTACTCATCCATATTTCCTTCTAGCAAACACAGCTTGTGTATAGGATGGGTGTATGTGCCTCTATGAGTCTTTACTTGCACTGATCGCACCAGACCATCAGCTCCAATGTTGACATCAGTGACCAAACCAAGAGGCCACTGACTGCGAGGCGTGCATTCATGCAGGATCAGTACAAGATCTCCGACCTGATAGTTTCTGGAATGGTGATTCCACTTCTGCCTCTGCTGCAGGTTGGGTAGGTACTCCTTCACCCACCGAGTCCAGAAAATGTCTGCTAAATACTGGACTTGGCGCCAACGTCGACGGTACAGGTCCTGTTTTACAAAGTGACCAGGAGGCAGAGTGCACTCTGATCTCAGCAGTAGCAAGTCATTGGGAGACAAAGGTTGACCATCCCTAGGGTCATCTGACAACTTTGTTAGTGGTCTCCCATTGATGATGTTTTCAATGATACAGAAAAGTGTCATTAATCCTTCATCATCCAAAGTCTGTTGTCCTGCAACGCTCATGAGAATTGAGCGCACAGAACGAATCTGTCTCTCCCATACACCCCCCATATGTGAGGCGGCAGGAGGATTAAACTTCCACTGCGTTTCTCGCTGGAGTAGATGATCCTCAATCCTCTGCTGGTTCCATCCTTCCAGAGCTTTCCGTAATTCGTGACGGGCACACCAACAAAGTTCGTCCCATTGTCTGAGCGTATCAGTTGAGGCGTCCCACGACGAGCCATAAATCGTTGAAGAGCATTTATGAATGATTCTGTGTCCAAGCTGTGCGCCACCTCCAAGTGGATGGCCCTGGTAGTTAGGCAAGTGAATAGACAGCCATATCTCTTCACCTCACTCCGTCCTCTTTTGATGGTAATGGGCCCAAAATAATCAATTCCGACGTGAGTGAAAGGCGGCTTACATGGAGTCACACGATCAATGGGCAAGTCAGCCATGCACTGAGTACTGAGTGGAGCCTTTTGTCTTTTGCAAGGTACACACTGTGCTAGGACTTGCTTCACTGCTATGCGGCCTCTGACAATCCAAAAGAATTGTCTAATCTCAGCAAGTACTCTTTCAACTCCAGAATGACCTGTGAGTTTGTGAAAATGCCATATGATAAGTTTGCTAATCTGGTGGTTTCGAGGCAAAATTGCTGGGTGTTTGGCAGCTTCGGCTATTGGAGCATTGGTGAGCCTTCCTCCAACGCGGAGTAATCCATCACTGAGTCGTACTGGAGTTAACTTCCTGATGCCTTTCATTGGACAAGTAAAGTGAGTGCGTTGAACGTAGTCAATGATAGCAATCTCTGCCAGTTTCATTTCGGTTAGTGTTATTGGAGCATATAGTCTGAGTTCAGACTTCTTCAGAAGGATATTCTTAGCTCGTAGAATCAACACAATAGCTCGCTTGAGTTTGTGCCAGGAGGAATACCTCTGAATGAAATAGTTGATTGCTGATTGAATGGTGGGCTTAGAAGACATTGCATATGTCTGACTTGACTTCTTTACCTCTGCTTCAGGAGGTAAGCTTCCTAGTTCAGGCTGGCAAGGCCATAACTCTTCTTCCTGCCACAGGAAGGCAGGGCCTTTGAGCCATCGCTCACTGTTTGTGAGTTCTTCAGCAGACAGTCCTCTTGAAACATCATCCGCAGGGTTTAGTTCTGTGCAGACATGTTTCCATTGTGAGGCTTGTGAGACTTCTCGGATCTGTGAAACTCTATTGGCAACAAAGGTTTGGTACCTTTTCTCTTCGTTTCTGATGTAATGCAGAACAATAGTGCTGTCTGTCCAGAAGACAGAATCCAGGAGGGGTAGCTCGAAGCTTTGACGGATCTTCTGATCAAGCTGTACAGCTACTACAGCTGCTGCCAGTTCTAGTCTTGGAATAGTGCTTGGTTTGACAGGAGCTAGCCTATTCCTAGAGAGAACGATATTACAGTACATGTTATTGTTGCTTACAACCCTAAGGTAGCTAACAGCACCATAACCCAATTCAGAAGCATCACTGAAGTGATGAAGTTGCATGGTGACTGAATCTGCAGTAAAACCTTCAGGTCTGAGACACCGAGGCACCTTTAGTCTGCAGAGTTTTGGTAGGTCATTTAACCATCGGCCCCATTGCTCAGCAATGTCACTTGGGATGGTTTCATCCCAACCTAGCTTCAAGCGACATAGTGCCTGAAACAGTGCCTTTCCCTTTAAAATAAATGGGCCGACTAACCCCAGGGGGTCATAAACTGAGCTGATTGTACTTAGCATGCCTCTTTTAGTGTTGGGTTTGTTCTTGACCTTGATGATGAAGGTGATACAGTCATTTGTTATGTCCCAGAACAACCCCAGAGCTCTTTCCAAAGATGGATCTCCATCCAGGTCCAACAATGGTACTTGATTAGCATGTTCCTCCTCTGGGATAGACTGTAGAACCTCAGTTGAATTGCTTGTCCATTTAGTCAAGCGAAACCCTCCTTGCATGAGTAGGTCAATCAGCTGTGCTGCTAGACGGATGGCTTGTTGGGGTGTGTCTGAGGATTTCAGGCAATCATCCACATAGAAGTTTCTTTCTACAGTGGAGATAGTATCTGCATCATATAGATGTGCATGATCTGATGCACACCTCCTCAATGCAAAGCTTGCTGCGCTTGGAGACCACACTCCGCCAAATAGGTGGGATGTCATCCGGTAAGTGACTACCTCATTATTAGGATCATGGTCCTTCCACCACAGGAACCGTAGCACATCTCTGTGTTTTGGGGTTACATATATCTGATTGAACATGCCCTCGATGCCCGCCATTATGGCAACAGGACCTTGTCGAAAGCGGATCAGCACATTTATTAATTTGTTTGTTAGATCTGGGCCCTGGTGGATAACGTCATTGAGAGATATTCCATCATATTTTGCTGCGCAGTCAAAGACGACTCGCACCTTTCCAGGCTTGCGAGGATGAGTTACTGGATGATGTGGGAGATACCAAACTTTGTCATTGTGGTTGAGCGACAATGCTGGAACTTCTTCTGCATATCCTTTTTCAATGGTTGACTTCATCGCCTTAACATACTTGTCTTTCAGATCTGGGTCCTTTGTTAATCTACGTTCCAGTAGTTGTAGTCTCCGTGTTGCTAAGTTGATATTGTTAGGTAGTGTCACTACTTCATTCTTAAAAGGTATGCCTAAGGTATAGTGTGAGCCTTCTTTGGTAACGGAATTTTCCCACAGCTCAATCACTTTATGATCATTGATTGACAGATTGTTTTCTTGAGCGGGGTCGTCAAGTTTCCAAAATCTTTCCACCTGTGTATGCAGACTTTTAACTGACTGGAGGAAGTAGGCTTTAGCTTTCCTAACTTCTTTGTAATCAATGGGTCCATTTATGGCCCAGCCGAGTACGGTTCTGGTAGCATAAGGGTCATTATCACCTCCTACGCGGTACTCTTCAGCTCTGAGAAGACGGGGAGCATCTTGTCCAATGACAAGGTGCACGTCATTGGACTTGATGCTAGGAATAGGGATATCTGCTAGGTGATCCCATCTGGCTGCCTCGTCCGGTGTTGCGAGACAGCAAAGTCCTATGTTTAATTTCTTAAGTGTTCTCACACCATTAAGTGTGTAGATGCTGCCATCGTGCAGAGAGTCAATCTCAAGATCCACACTTCGAGTAAATAAGCCTTCTTGACTTCCTCCTACAGTATCAAGGTCTAACCTTGTAGGCTTGCCTTTGACCTTTAGCTTCTTGGTCAGTTCTTCTGACACTAAACTGGTGTTGGCTCCAGGATCAAGTAACGCATATGTAACAGAACTGATGTTTGTAGCTTTTCCCCTAACAACCACAGGAACAATAGGTAGACAGACTTTACCATTTGCAGCTCCAGCGAATCCACATGTGACATTAGGTGACCTGATAGGTTGTGTTTGTTGGGTAGTTTTATTGTCATTGGTGGTGTCCTGGTCTGCTGTATTCTGTCTGTTAGTGTGGTTAGGATGCAGCCATTTGTTGTGTTTCTGTCCACAGCCGGGCACGTTGCACACCCAGTTGCGCGTGCAAATCTCGGCACTGTGCCCAATCATAAAACAGTTTTGGCACAGGTTTTTTTCTTGAACAAACACCAGGCGCTCTGGCACTGTTAGTGATTGAAAGCCTGGGCACTGGTTTAAGAAATGGTGCTCTGAGCATTTAAGACATTTTAAATAAGTTGGCTGCTTGGTACGTGTGGTCTTATTCTCATGGACTGCAGCCGCTTTGACAGTGGTGGGGTAGTTTTGATGATGTTTCTTTGAGACTTTGGTAGGTGATGTAAAACTGTTTGGCTTCTCATGTTTCTTGCAGCCAATTAACCCACCAAAGACTGGATCAGATCTCTTTTCAGCTTCTATTTCCACAAAGCTGACAACATCGTTGAGATTCGGTAGACGTCCTTCCTTCGTGATGTCGTAGTTTTTATTTAGCCACTTGGCCCTGAGATCTGAAGGTAACTTGCTGATTATCTCAAATAATGTGCGGCGGCCACTGAGCTCTTCCTCACATTTCATGGCAGCAAGTGTGTCCTTACAGCCTCTCAGCTGATCTGCGAAGTCTCTGAGTTGCATATTGTCTCTTATCTCTTTAAAGTTCAAAACCTTTTCAACCCAAGCTTGGGAGATGGAATGAGGATTTCCAAATCTTGACTTTAGTCGTTCAAGTGCTTCCTTGAAACCTTCGGTGGGGTTGGAGTTGTATAGACAGTGACTAATAGCATCTTGAGCCTTTCCTTCTGTGTACTGGTGCAGACGGGTTAACTTTTCTTCAGCAGGAACAGACTCTTTGTCCACCATTGCAGTGAAAAGCCTCATGAACTTCCAATACTGGAGGGGGTCACCATCGAACTTGATCAGGTCTGTTGGTGGGAGCCTGAGAGTGTCTACTTGGGCTTGATACTGCTGCCTTGAGAACTCTAGCAGTTGTGAGATTGAATCATCTGCTATCTGGAAAGGCGAGGGTCGTGGTGTAGTAGGAATTTGGCCAGTTTTAGGTGTAGAATGGAGATCTGCTGTTAGGGCTTGCATCTTTTGCTGATTATGTAGCATCTGTGCATCCAGCTCAGCCTTGTGATGTAGTCGCTGAAGTTCCAGTTCAAATTCCTCCTTGTTGAGTCTAAGCATCAGCTCAAAGTCTTCTTTCTCTTTCTTTCTTAGGGCTTGGATTTTTTTCTAGTTCTGATGATGTGGAATCTTCATTTATATCAGCTGGAGATTCACTGAACAGATTAACTTGTGCAGTTACATCCAACTCCTCATCAACATCTGGATTAAGACTAGCTTCATCTTCCTCATCTTGCAGCCAGGCTAGAGCTTCATGACGCACGTCATGAACGTTCCTTAAGATAAGCTTCTCATAAGCATCAGACTCTTCTCTGTCGATATCATCAGTGAGCCGAGAATGATAACATTTATGTGCCTCCTGAAGTTGTGCAAGGGCTAAGTCGAGGCTCTGCAGCACTGACTTTAATTCTTCCGGCTTATTTTCTCTGATTTTTTCGTTTGCCGATGTTATCGTCTTAGTTACAGCTGCTTTAGCTTATCCTCTCTTCCTCCTTAGTGTAGCAAGGTCTATTTCTCCCGCAGAATCTCCGGTTATAGACATAATTGCCGCTGTGTTTAACTTTATGTTACGAAGAACATAAGGTAGCCGTTGATGTTGTAACTGTTCTTTTATTGCCGAGTGCTTTACGCGGACATGCCGGTTAAACTGTAAATAACGTAACAAAAAAAAAGAAAAACAAAACGTCAATACTTAATATTGCAATATTTAAAGGACACAAACTTAAACATAGCCTTACAGCATTAATATATAACTCACCACATTGGGCAACACTCATGAACATTGATAAGATTGGTAAGATGTACATTTATGGCAGGTTCGGCTTGTTAGTGTGGTTGCTAGGCAACGTAAGTACACAACTGGTCCGCCGTTCGTTTCCTTCTTCTACACATTAATCCATGTACCAATACAAAGCAACTATAGAGCCCCCTAGTGGAATGGGAGGAGTGAATCCAACACCATTCATTTTAGCTTTTAAACTGGTTCTATTGATCCTGTGTCCAGACAGAGGGATAATCAGTAGCCCAGCATCATGACATGTTTGATCTGAAGATCCTGCAGCTTCCACTTCTCTTCCTGACATGGCGCCTCCTCACCCTGACTCTCATACTGATAGGAGGAACCACAGAGCTCTGTTAGGTTAAAGCTCATCTTCTGAAGTTGGGATATTTTTCCCCCAACAGGTTCCAGAGGAATCACCTCAAACCAGATGTTGGACTGGATTTTATTTCACTGTCATTTGTGAATGTTAAAACCTCATTTTAAATAGTGGAGCTGTAAAGGTTGAAAAAAGGTTATCATTTTGGAGAAAGTCTCATCAACATCAATATTTCCACTAAATAAGAGCCAAAAAAAATTTGTTTGATAAAGGACAAGCCTCTCAGACTCGGAGCTCAAAGCACCAAACTATTTTTTTATATTAGACAATTAATTTAATTTCACATAATTATCACGGTAGAAGCCATTTGTTTGTTAGATACTTAATGTAACATATTTATCGTGTTTGATGTTGTAAATGACGTATATTCACAAAGAACGAGGTAATTAGTCCAAGTTTGTCGTTTATTGAAAGTTCAGAAATTACAGCAGCTGTGATGAACCAAGGCAAAAGTAAAAAAAAGGTAAAACCTGAACAGGTGATCAACTCTAAACCACTCCGAACTTTTTACTCTCCGTCTGTCATTTAAGCACAGCGGTTGCCATGACAACCTCCTGTGCTCCACAAGCCGACCAGAGATTACTTTAAAAACATAACATTCAGTCCGTTACAATATTAGGTTTTCAGGCTTGATATTTATTTTGCGATCATTAATAAGCCTCCCTGAACACAGTGGTGGTTGATTAGTTCATTTTAAACTCCTGCTCTTATATATATTTTCTTCCAGATGTAAAACGTAAAACTAAGCTAGTAGATCACAAGGAGGATATTCACATAATTTCTGTGTTTTTTATTATTTGGTGTGTATGTGTCTTGTAATTAGTTTTATTCCGAATTAGATGTAATATGCCTTTTGCTGTGTTATGATATTAAATTAAATTGGTGAACTCCTAATTCCCCATTCTAGTATGACCAGCAGAGTGCAGCTGAAGCAGGACAGGCTTGTAGGTCTTACTGATTCCTCCAGCTGCTAGAGACGATCAGAACATGAGGATGGAGAGACCAGCAAGTGTTGAGTCAGAGAAGGTCAGGTAGGGAAGGAAGTGTTGCTTTTAAAGCCCAGGTGCGTTTGGTTAACTATATTTCTCCAAGTCAGTTTATTATAGCTGCCTGCTATTTCAAAGCTTGAGGATGTTGAAGATCCAGCATCAGAAATGGGAAGATGGAGGTTAAAAGGGATGGTACGTGGTTTGTTCAGTGGAAAAATTTGTTGGAGGAAAATAATGCAGGAGAAAATCCACTGCTATGGGAACAGGCTGAGAACAGAGGCAGCGATTCGGCACAAGGTCAGTCAATACATGTGTTGATGCGTTTGTGTTATACGGAATATGAAATTATTTTTAGGCAACTCCTTAGCTTTTGTTTATATGACAATTATATAAAATATATTTAACATGCAGTCGGAGCGACGAGCCCCTCCGATACCGAGCAGGTAATTTAAGAACAGCTGAGAGCAGCAACGCTTCAGCCCGATCAGAACCACACAGGTAGTCAGTCAGATTAAGGTCCAAAACCTTCGCTTTACAGCCGTTTAAGTGGCACTGATCCACATGAAAAATCCACAGAACAAATGGTAGAAATCACATATTTCCCGAATCCCGAATATGACATCTACCTTTGCTGTTTCATAATTATAATCCACGTTAGAGTGAATTTTTCCACTTGGCTGCTATAATCTGTTCTTGCGTTACACAGACATATTTTTTCTTTTTTTCCTCTCTGAGATTCTGTTTAGAAAAGGAGGTTATGAAGTTCATCCTCTTGCTGCTTTTTGTTTTTAAAAGAGTAAATTTAGGTTTGCCTCGACTTTTATAAACTAATACCTCTTCAATGCATTACTTTTTTGTATTACTGTTGGTACAGATATTAGGTGGACACTGTGCTTTGCCTGCTAGTAGTTTAAATTAATTTCAGCTGCACTTTCAAGAGTATTCAGATTTTAACAAGCATTTTCTAAGTAGTAAATATTTCAGTTCACTCTTTACTCAGTAACTTCAGTGATGTTACACCTCTGAAACATTTTTTGCAGTTTCTTTGTGATACCAGAACTATTTGACTTAAACATTTAATTTCCTTGCCCTGCGACAGACTGGCGACCTGTCCAGGGTGACCCCGCCTCTCGCCCGGAACGTTAGCTGGAGATGGGCACCAATACCTCTCCCGGCCCCACTAAGGGACAAGAGTGTAAGAAAATGGATGGATGGATTTAATTTCCTGAGATATTGTCGGTTTTATTTTCAAGCAAAACTCTCAAAAAGAGCTGAGTTTATTAGTTTTAATTACATTGTGCAGCTAAATATTAACGCCTATTAGTTTTTTTTGTTTTTAATTTTTCAGGTTTGCACTGCAACACCTCGTGATGTGTTTCTGAGTCATGATTGAGCCTCTATGCCGATTACCTTTCCATTGGATCCAAGCACCTGGACCTGCTGACCAGCTGGCGGCGTCCATCAGTCCACGTCTGATGGTCTGCCGGATCATGACGTGGACTAACCTTTTTTTTTTTTTACAGTACTTGGTTTAACTATGATTTTGACACCGGAGCACCAGATATGCACAAATCTACCTGCAGACTTTGTTGGCTCCCCTGACGGTCATCCTGGACTGGGCTGAGCCGGTCTTCCTCTCCTGACGAGTTTTCATCACTAGTAAAGACAAATAAGTCTGATGTCTGAGCTAGGAAGTATGTTATAAATTCACTGTTCATTTTGCTATCCTGTTTGTACCTACAATAAAATTGAATCTCATTTGTAATTCTCTACATTTCACAAACCTTTTATCCCCCTTTTCTCAGTGTTTATGTTATATCAAGTATTTGCATGTAGATCAAGAATTCAAGTGAGATGTTAAAATGCAACACAACCAGCAAATAAATGTGAATATTAAATAATATGTATTTAGTCATATAATTTAATATACTGAATAAGGCTGGATGATATGACTTACAAATTTTTTTTTCATACCAGATTTGATTTTAATCGATTTCTCTCGTCCTCAATTTCTATAATAAAATCACAGAAAATACTTTCAAAAAGTGCCTTTATTTCAATCATCTGTTCTGTGAGTTGTAGGGAGCATTAAGGTCAGGATACAAGATTTTTTATTTGCAAGAATGCAGTCATCGTTACAGCAGAATAAAGATGAAATTTTATAACAATGTCTTAAAATGACAAGAAGTCGTTTTAATGAGAAATAAAGATTCAGATCTGATGTAACCAGCTCAGTCCATGTGGTTCTGACATTTGTCAGTAATCAAGAGGATGTACATTTCCACCTCACCTGACCAGGTAAGCATTAAGGTAAAAATAAAAAATAAAAACAGAGCAAATACTGTATACAAAATGGAAAAAGAGCAACTGATAGAAATACTTAATATATAAACAAAAGCAAAAACGTTAATAGCAGGAGAAAAGTTGATGGCAGCGTTAGCTCAGAATCTCTCCCTCCAGGAAGCCATCAAACAGAACTGTCCAACTCCAGCTATAATAAAAATAAAAAGAAAGAAAACAGAAAGTTAAAATAACAAATAATGCCAATTTGATCAGTCAGATCTAATGCGTTCTGGAATCTATTATTGACATTTTACACGTTTCACAAATCAATCAGAAGGTTTCACAAATATTTTATTTATTCTGCTGTTAGTGCAGAATAATCTAGTTAGGTTTGAAATGTCTAGGTGTTGTTTTTAAAATACAACACATTAAAAAAGCTCAAGATAGTGAAAAATTAAGTGTAATCGCCCTTTAGCTCTTCCGAATTACATGCTACATTCGGAAGCTAACTTTAACTTCGACTTATAGCTTGGGCACATTATATACAGATGTTTATATACATACATATCTATATGTAGATTGCACAATGCACAGATCATCAAAACACTTAACATTTACATAGCACCTTTGTAAGCTTGTCCCTGTTAGCTACGTCAGACATATGAGGCATTATGGTGAATACGAACTTCACAATAACTTACCTTGGAAGTTATTGTGAAGTTTTGACACATCCAGCTTAAATCCTTTGTTGTTGTTGGAGCGTTTCAGGACGTCTGAATAATTATATAGGCATCATTAATAGTCCTGCAGGACTGAGGAGCCACTGTTAACATAATGTTGCCTGTGAACCGGAACCATTCTATGTGGCAAAAAAGTGCGGAAGTGCTAAAACGGAAGTCCGTGGCATATACCCCATTCTAACACACCAAGCAAGAGACGTTGATTCACGAAAGGAATAGACTGTATTCACGATGCCCGTTGATAAAACTATGTCCCCTGCTTGGGAAAGTGCATTTGAGGTGATAGAAGAAAAGTTACTGACGATGTCCCGCCGGATTTATGTGACATCTGTGCTACACTTGGAGTTACCGTTAGTGAGACTGACAACGACGTACCCCGCAAACTATGTTTAGTCTTTAAGTACATTGAAAGTGAAGCGGTTACATCACTAGAAGATGAATGCATGTCAATTCTCTTACCATTAATTCATAAAATTGATCAAATTAAAGAAAAAAACGAAAGCGCTGATAAAACCCAGCCACCGCAAACGGAACAGCACCACCCATTGACACAAAGTGGTACTACACTCAAAGATTCTGGCGGAGAAATTGAGGGTATTCTCGTACAAAATGTGAAAAAAAACTTGCCATGTCTGCCTCAAACCCCAACCTATATCATCCATTCTACAGAAGAGATTTAAAAATAATTGGACAGATTGGGGAACCGAATCAAAGAAATAAATTAGGATATGTCAGCCTGGAAAGACAAATTCAAAGAGCCCTGAAAAAGGGGTATGATGAGGGTGAAATTGTGGAGGCGGTCATTCAAGCCATAGCAAAACTAAAAAGCTACCTTGAGAGCAGAGTTGACTTCACATTACAGGCTCTCAGACAGATACTGTGAACTCATTATATTGAAAAAGACGCCACAGAACTGTACGTACCATTCCCTCACCCATGCAGTACAAGAAACAAAAGAAACCCCAGTCCAGTTTCTGGTCTGAGCCATGGATTTGAGACAGCAGGTTCTGTTTGCCTCAGAAAGAGCTGAATCTTGACTGAAGTACAGCTCAGAACTAATCCAAAACCAGTTTCTGCAAGCTGTACTGACTGGTCTTGAAGATGACACCATCCGAACAGATTTAAAATCCCATCTGCAGAATCCAAATGTTAAAGATGAAGATCTTCTGGAAAACATGACTGTTGCTTACGCTCTGGAAATGGAGAAAAGAAACAAATTTTCATCTGTAGGAAAATCTAGGACAATTAAAGTTGCAACAGTAAACAGTGAATGTGAAAATACTCCCCAGTATTTGTGGTGCTTGTTTGTGGTACCAAGCACCACAAACAAACAGAATGAAACGCGACACCCTGATGGAAAAAGTGGATCAGGGTAACAAAGCAGTATGTGAAGCCATCCACTCCCTTTCCACACAGACAGGTGGACTAAATCACAACTCTCAACAGCAACCGTCAAGAGTGGGTCAACAACCAAGCTGGAAATATTAACCATGACCAAAACTGGCTGATAGAAAATGTAAGCAGTGTCAGATTTCCAACCCAGAGGGAAACTGCAGTCTGCAGTCAGTGATAGATGTGGGACACAAGACTGCAAGAGCTGTCCTGTCAGAGTTAAAGAAACCAAACCTGGAAGATTCTCCCTGCATCACCAGACTGGGTAGGCGAGCAGTGATCATCCCGAAAAGCAGAGTAACAGAAGTGGAATGCAGCCACCCAAGAAAAGAAACTTTATGTGGTTCACAGTTAGTGCTGGAACCGAATCAGGAGACACCATGGCCTGAAGGACTAGCTATTAGAGAGCAACTGATTCAGATTCCATGCCAAGATAAGGGTAAGATTACAGTGACCTACCAGAGAGCCAACAATCACAGGTAAAACAGATGCTCAGAGAAGAATGTGATGTGTTCGCTAAAGATGACTGGGACACAGGAATGATCAAAGATTTAGAGATGGACATTCAGCTTAAAGATAATAGCTGTGTCCGAATTCAGGGTCTGCATCCTTCGAAGGCCGGGAATAAACTAAGACCGGAAGAAAAATATCTGTGGATTCGGACAAGTCTAGCCTTCACCAACTGTCCCCGCCCCCACCTCAGCGTAACTCATGTTGCCTAGCAACCGTGACAGCGTGAAGCAGAGAGCGGAGGAAAAAAAAACAACAACGGAGCCGAAGTTTGTTTTTCAGTCATGTATTACTGATTTCTATATTATTCTTCACCTTTTATAGTAAAGGATGTTCCATAGTAAAAATAAAATCTCTTAGTTTGATTCTAAGATGTTCAAATGTGTACTGCACTTTTCTACAAGGAATACAAATTATTCATTTACAAACATAATACTCTCCACATCGCAGAAAGGACATTACGGTTAAATAAACATATTATGTTTGAAGGCTTAATTTTAATTAATCAATCAAACCGATGTGCTCTGCTTTGAAATACTTTATAAATCAAAAATTTTTCAACCAGACCTGTTTGAATATTATCGATGTTTAACTCCCACTCATTGAAGAAAGCTAGCGGAAGTTTTTATAACAGTGTGCCAGGAGTTAGGCGTTTTCTCTCGGTGTACCAAACCTGGAGCGCCCGCTGTTATGCCCAGAAAAGCCCACCTGCCCAAATTTGCATCCCCTGTCGCGGGAGCGCGCATCGCTCTAACTCTCGCATA
The DNA here is from genome assembly GCF_904066995.2 of Poecilia reticulata. NCBI lineage: Eukaryota > Metazoa > Chordata > Actinopteri > Cyprinodontiformes > Poeciliidae > Poecilia > Poecilia reticulata. The sequence goes on from NC_088835.1 coordinate 3,735,509, forward strand.
TTGACGAGGAAACGGATAAAAATATGACCGAAGAGAAAATTTTAAAGATAATTGTAACATTATCACGTTTCTCAACCGTGTAATCCCTAATACGGTGGGTTTTATTTCGCAAATTATTTGAAATAAATGCGGTTTTTACACTTTTATTGACACAATGAGTCGAACTTTTTTTCAGTCCGTGTCTGTTGTAAACGTTCTCCGCAAATGGTTTGAAATTCTCTGCTTTGTCTTTTGATATCATAATAGCTCAAAAGCATTACAACAGAGAACCATTATGTAGAACATTTTATATCATGCTTCACTTCTAGTCTGTTAATGTAGGAGGAAATGCAACTTAATTTATGAGCCTGAAAATATTTGCATCCGTCTTGTTGATATGAAACTTATAGCATTAGCTCAGAGAACAAGTGTCATTACGTAGAAGAGATTAAATCATTTCAGCTCTTTATTTCCCCCAATTAGCACAGGGATGCATGTTTTGGCAATATAGATTTTGAGCCTGCCACAATATGCATTCCTTCTCTATTCCCCTCAAATATTATCCTAATGATTTAAAACTTATACCAGCAGTTCTTGGAGCTACTCTCATTATCTAGAAATAGTTATTTTACTTTTAACTCTTTATTTCTCAAAGTTAGCACAGGGATGCATTTTTGGGCAATATGGATTTCCAGCCTGCCAAAATATGCATCCCTTATCTATTCCCCTCAAATATTATCCTATTGATTTAAAACTTATACCAGCAGTTCTTGGAGCTACTCTCATTATGTAGAAAACGTTATTTCACTCTTAACTCTTCAATTCTTCAAATTAGCACTGGGATCCATATTGCCCAAAAATGCATCCCTGTGCTAACTTTGAGAAATAAAGAGTTAAAAGTAAAATAACTATTTCTACATAATGAGAGTAGCTCAAGAAATGCTGTTATAAGTTTTAAATCAATTGGATAATATTTGAAGGGTATAGAGAGGGGTGCATATTTTGGCAGGCTGGAAATCCATATTGCCCAAAAATGCATCCCTGTGCTAATTTTAATAATTAGAGAGTTAAGAGTGAAATAACTTGTTCTACATAATGAGAGTAGCTCCAAGAACTGATGGTATAAGTTTTAAATCACTATAATAATATTTAAGGAGAATAGACAGGGGATGCGTATTTTGGCAGGCCATCCATATTGCCCAAAAATGCATCCTTGTGCTAATTTTAATAATTAGAGAGTTAAGAGTGAAATAACTTTTTCTACATAATGAGAGTAGCTCCAAGAACTGATGGTATAAGTTTTAAATCACTATAATAATATTTAAGGAGAATAGACAGGGGATGCGTATTTTGGCAGGCCATCCATATTGCCCAAAAATGCATCCCTGTGCTAATTTTAATAATTAGAGAGTTAAGAGTGGAATAACTTTTTCTACATAATGAGAGTAGCTCCAAGAACTGATTGTATAAGTTTTAAATCACTATAATAATATTTAAGGAGAATAGACAGGGGTGCGTATTTTGGCAGGCCATCCATATTGCCCAAAAACGCATCCCTGTGCTAATTTGAAGAATTAAAGAGTTAAGAATGAAATAACTTTTTCTACATAATGAGAGTAGCTCCAAGAACTGCTGTTATAAGTTTTAAATCAATTTGATAATATTTGAGGGGAATAGAGAGGGGTGCATATTTTGGCAGGCTGGAAATCCATATTGCCCAAAAATGCATCCCTGTGCTAACTTTGAGAAATAAAGAGTTAAAAGTAAAATAACTATTTCTACATAATGAGAGTAGCTCCAAGAACTGCTGGTATAAGTTTTAAATCATTAGGATAATATTTGAGGGGAATAGATAAGGGATGCATATTTTGGCAGGCTGAAAATTTGCCCAAAAACGCATCCCTGTGCTAATTTAAAGAATTCAAGAGTTAATAGTGAAATATTTTTTTCTACATAATCTGAGTAGTTCCAATAACTGCTGGTATATGTTTTATATCGATAGGATAATATTTGAGGGGAATAGAGAAGGAATGCATATTGTGGCAGGCTCAAAATCTATATTGCCAAAACATGCATCCCTGTGCTAATTGGGGGAAATAAAGAGCTGAAATGATTTAATCTCTTCTACGTAATGACACTTGTTCTCTGAGCTAATGCTATAAGTTTCATAACAAGACGGATGCAAATATTTTCAGGCTCATAAATTAAGTTGCATTTCCTCCTACATTAACAGACTAGAAGTGAAGCATGATATAAAATGTTCTACATAATGGTTCTCTGTTGTAATGCTTTTGAGCTATTATGATATCAAAAGACAAAGCAGAGAATTTCAAACCATTTGCGGAGAATGTTTACAACAGACACGGACTGAAAAAAAGTTCGACTCATTGTGTCAATAAAAGTGTAAAAACCGTATTTATTTCAAATAATTTGCGAAATAAAACCCACCGTATTAGGGATTACACGGTTGAGAAACGTGATAATGTTACAATTATCTTTAAAATTTTCTCTTCGGTCATATTTTTATCCGTTTCCTCGTCAATATGCGAGAGTTTAGAGCGATGCGCGCTCCCGCGACAGGGGATGCAAATTTGGGCAGGCGGGCTTTTCTGGGCATAACACCGGCCCGCTGCTGCGATACGTAACAGCGTCCGCCATATTGAATGTGGAATATGTGCCAGTAAGTTAATACAAGTGAATGGACCGAACTTTATAAAGTGCCGTCTTACAAAGTATTTTAAGTTAATTCCTGCCATTGACACATTTTCTCACACACATTAATATATTTGGCAATCAAAGAAATTACTAAAGACAGCGTTTCTAACTTTTGATGTGATTATTTAATTGTTTTGGGGCATTTCTGAATAAAGAGCACAATGTTTTTATTTGATAGAAATGATTCTGATCATTTTTATAATGTCATTGATGAACAGACACACTTTTACAGTGTTTTATTAAATAATATATTTACATAATTCCATAATTTAATGTACATTTAACATTTCAAGACAAGAAACAAATAATGTTCCTGTATTTATTTTTTTATACATTATTGAGAAATGACTTTTGATTTATAAATCAGTCATTGTCAAACATTAAACTACATATTTTTCTTACTTTTTTCCAGAGAATTAATATTTATTACAGTATGTCAACTCTGCTATTGACAGCAAAGAGTGAAAATATCTGCTGGTGTGATCGCAACACACTACTAGACCTCCAACCTTTGGTCCAGGATATGGAGTTATTCGACGTTGCTGGCCAACAATCCTTGCCCCCGCTCTGTCGGAGATTCCGAGTCACCTGTTCCGGGTTCCTGCGTTGCTTTCACGGAGGAGACGTCACCTAGTCGTCGTCGCGGTAGACGAAGCGGCCGGCTGGTGAAGCTGAAGTTTTATCTGACGCACTGCTCTGCTTTTACCCGATCATCGCATGGATCATTTCTAGACTCTCGGGTGCCTCGGCGTTTCTTGGATCCCCTTGATGTCTGCTTGGTGCCAGTGGTCGGGGTTGAAGCCCCTCTACTCCGCCGTCCCTGCCCTTCACGGCTCAAAATGTGCCGACGGTGTCTCCAAAACCTGAGACCGCTGTGCCGGGTTTCCTGACCTGTCGAAGCCCAGGATCCAGCTCCTGTCAGGATTGGCCTGGTAAACGCCAGGTCGCTTGCGAATACAACTTTTATTCTTCGGGACTTTTTTAGTCACCAAAACCTGGATTTTCTGTGTGTGACTGAGACGTGGCTGAGTGTTGGTGAGTCCAGTTCTCTATCTGAGTTTTTACCGGCGGATTGTGCTTATTTTAATTCACCACGGGAAATTCTCTCTTTCTTTCTTTCTTTCTTTCTTTCTTTCTTTCTTTCTTTCTTTCTTTCTTTCTTTCTTTCTTTCTTTCTTTCTTTCTTTCTTTCTTTCTTTCTAAGGTTTTAGAAAAAATTGTATACTGTCAGCTGACAGTTTTTAGAGGACAATGGCATTCTGGAGGTTTTTCAGTCAGGTTTTTAAACTCTTCATAGTACAGAATCTGCTTTAATAAGAGTTTTTAATGACATCCTTCTTGCATGTGATTCTGGTCACCATGTTGTTCTGATTTTACTTGACCTAACTGCTGCCTTTGATACAGTAGATCACAACATTTTAATATCGCGATTTCACCACGTTGTAGGTATTGATGGCACTGTTCTTAAATTGTTCAAGTCTTACCTGGAGGAGAGAACTATTTCAGTGAATATTAGTGACTCTGAATCATCTGCTGCTTCAATGCCTTATGGTGTCCCGCAGGGCTCAATTCTGGGCCCTCTGCTTTTCTCTATTTATTTACTGCCTCTGGGTTCTATACTTAGGAAACATGGGATTTCATTTCATTGTTATGCTGATGACTGTCAGATTTATTTGCCCCTGAAGCAGAAGGATGTCCATTCCATTAAACATCTCCTGGCATGTCTAGGTGATATTAAAGCTTGGTTGGCTTTGAACTTTTTAAATTGTAATGAAAACAAAACAGAGGTGATAGTGTTTGGACCCAGTGGCTCCTGTGAGTCCTCCTCTGTTGACCTTTGACCTTTGGAGGTACATTTTAAACATGTTATTACAGATCTTGGTTTTAAGGTGGACAGTGATTTTAAGTTGGACAGCCAAATCAGAGCCGTGGTTAAGTCCAGCTTTAATCATTTAAGGCGATTGGCATCAGTGAAATCTTTTCTTTCCAGGCAGCATTTTGAAACAGTGATCCAGGCTTTTATTTCCACTCGACTGGATTACTGTAACGCACTTTATCTGGGAGTCAGTCAGTCGCTGCTCTCACGTCTGCAGTTGGTTCAGATGCAGCTGCAAGACTTTTGACAGGAACTCGGAAGAGGGAACATGTGACCCCTGTCCTGGCCTCACTTCACTGGCTGCCTGTATATTTTAGGATTCATTTTAAAATTCTTATGTTTGTTTTTAAATCACTACATAATCTTTCCCCGGCTTAGCTCTGAGCTTCTTCACCCCTACATACCTTATCGGTCACTCAGGTCAGCAGATCAGCTGTTCTTGGAGGTACCAAGATCCAGAAGGAAGCTCAGAGGGGACAGGGCTTTCTGTCATTGGCCCAAAGTTATGGAACGACTTGCCTTTGCAGGTCAGAGAGGCCCCTTCACTGTCCACTTTTAAAGCTCGTCTTAAAACCCATTTATTTTACTTGGCTTTCAACTCCAGCAGGACCTAGTTTTAAATTGTATGTTGCTTGTTTTTAAACTGTAAGGGTTTTTATTTTTTATTATTGTTATGTTGTGTTTTAATGTACAGCACTTTGTATCAGCTGTAGTTGTTTTAAAGTGCTTTATAAATAAAGTTGGTATGGTATAAAATAATTCTAACAGAGTAAATTATGTTTATTTCATTACATAAGCTACCTTAATACACCAATACTTCAGATGGAGATATTTAAAAATACACAAAAAGTGAAAGAATAAAACATGTATTTATTATACTGGGAACACTGGTCACAGGCTTCAGTCTGCTGGTCACACTGGGAGAACTCAATGACTTCTGAGACGTCCTGGTTCACAGGCTAAAGCCAAGAATAAAAGAGAAATTATCCAAAAGTGAAATAGAAAATACATACGATATGTTTCGTATATGTTTCCTACACATTCAGAAAGACATTTTCAGCATGTTGGGCTCTGACTAGTAGCATCTTTATAGCTAAATACCGACATGGAGAAGCTGAGCTGGAAACAGACTGAAGACCAGCAGCTCCAGCTCTGATCCTGACTGATCTTTACTCACTAAATCCTCTGGTTTTTAATTAACTTCTCCTCTAACAGCGGTTTCTCATCAGCTCTCTCTCATTAGAAAACAGTATGAAAACATTAGCTGCTACGCTAACAATCAGCGGTTATATTAGCTGCTACGCTAACAATCAGCGGTTATATTAGCTGCTACGCTAACAATCAGCGGTTATATTAGCTGCTACGCCAACAATCAGCGGTTATTTCGGGCCAATTTAGCTACATAGGAAATATTTTTCGGTTGTTTAGAAGCAAATTTATGGTTAGGTAAAGTAATTCTGATCTTTCATCCTTACCTGGGGAAGGTAATCCTAATGAATCCAGATTGTTTCGTAAAACGGTTGAAACACACAGCACAGGACTTAAGGAGCTCCGATCGCCCTGTTGCCAAATAGAAGATGGCGGACGCTTTTACATACGTCTCAGCGCTCCATGAGGGGTCTGCATATTAATGTCTATACCATGAAGGATACACCGGACCCATCCTTCAAATCTGGGGAAAAGAAGGACGCATTTGAAGGAGTCTTTGAATTCGGACAGGCCTTGTCGCCACGCTATGACGTAATCGGCCTACAAATCCGTCCTTCGAAGGATGCAGACCCTGAATTCGGACACAGCTAATGTGCCAGTTCAGAAAACATACAACGCAATTCCTCGACACCTCTACCAGGAAGTAAAAACACACATACAGGATTTACTTAACCAAGGTTGGATCCAAAAATCATTCTCCTCATATTCATCTCCTGTGGTGTGTGTGAGGAAGAAAGATGGAAGTTTTGGTCTGCATAGACTACAGACTACTGAACTTAAAAACAATCCCAGACCATTATCCAATCCCTAGACTATAGGAGATCTTAGAAAACCTCGGGGGCAATTCCTGGTTCACAGTGTTGGATCAGGGGAAGGCTTACCACCAAGGTTTCATGAGTGATAAAAACAGACCATGTACAGCAGGGGTGTCCAAACATTTTGCAAAGGGGGACAGATTTGGTGTGTTAAAAATGTAGGGGGCTTGACTTGGCGGACATTCTTTAAATAGAACAGCAATATATTTAAACAAATTTCAGCAAGCCATTCTGTGTTTCACATTTGCTTTTTTATTTTAATTTCAGCTATCTTAAGCATTTCTTTTGGTTCATTTGAAACATGCATGTCATATGCAATTGAATAATCACTTAACTTCACTTTTTTAACACTAACTTTTTTCTAACGGTTAAACAGAAGTAATTGTATTCTATTGTGCAAATAACATTTGAAACATAAAAAGATATCTCACCATTGCAGTTCAATATTTCCAGAATCTTTAAATAAAATAACAGAAATGAGCAAGTAATAGTCATATCAACAAGTGCAGGGCTCATTTGACATTAGTAACTATAAATGTTGATTAGATTTTTAAAAGTTTATTCTGGAGTGAAAACTGAAAACTTCTCTGAATTTATGACTGATTTTGATCTTAAAAAACAAAATTTATTCAGAGACTTATTGTAAATGACAAATGACGTGTCTGCATTAATGTGATGGGTGATACTGAGATCTGGACTGCAGCAAATAGGCCAGGTCTGGCGCAAAGGTAGTGGTATTGATGCTCACGATGTCTCGTAAGTGAGAGTCTGTTAGCCGTGTCCTCACAGGGCTCTTATTTAAGTTCATAACCGAGAATGTCTTCTCACACAAATACGTCGACCCAAACAAGCTTAGCATTTTCTTACCAAATGCTTGAATCTCTCGAAACCTGTTCTTATCCAGCTGTCGGTAAAAGTTGGCGAGAGAAAGCTGCTGGTGCCGACCGCGGCTCTCTGCGTCCCACTGCAGCTCAATGAGCTCCAGCTGCAAAAGGTCTGGAACATCATCTGTGTCCACGGAGAAAGGTGATGAAAAAAGAGCGATCTCCTTCTCAATAGGTGCAAAATCCCGAAAGCGTTGTTTAAACTCTTCAGGCAGAGATGAAATATCTGATGCATACCACCTCGTTTGTGCACTGACATTGCTCCATGGGAATCTGGTCATGATTTCTTGCAGCCTGAAAAGTGCAGTATTGGGTTGGGTCGGCGACAGGTGTCTTTCAAACAGTTGCAGCTTGGTTCCAAAGGCTTTGATGTGCGAATATAGTTGGCTTATGACTGCGTCTGGTCCCTGGAGACTGGTGTTCAGGACATTAAGGTGCTTTGTAATATCAACTAGAAACCCCAAATCAGCCAGCCACATAGGGTCACTTAGTTCTCGCATAGGTTGTCCTTTTTCAGCCAAAAACTCAACGATTTCTTGCCTAAGAGTAGAAGCGTGACAATGCAGAACCCCGACAGAGCCATCTCACGTCAGTGTGATAGACAACATCTCCATATTCTGCATGAATCTCGCTTAGAAACTGTTGGAACTGACGGTGGCATAGCGCTCTGGAGCTGATATAGTTAATAGCCTTTCTCACCGGTTCCATAACATGTTCGTATTGGAGATGTTCAGCACACAGAACTTGCTGATGAATGATACAATGGAGTTTTACAGCTTTACCCCCTTCTTCATTTACTTTGTTACTTATTAGTGTTGCTAATCCACTTCGTTCACCAGTCATGGATGGTGCGCCGTCTGTAATAATCCCAGAAATTTTATTCCAGGGGATTTTCATGTCATCCACGGCAGCGCAAACAGAAGAGAATAAATCTGCTCCTCTCGTTTGGTTTTTCAGGCTCTTGAGGTCAAGTAGCTCTTCAGTAACATTCATTTTATTGCCCACTCCTCTCAAAAAAATAAGTAACTGAGCAGTGTCAGTGTTTTCGTCGCAAGCTAGCGAATAAAAGTCAAACTCCTTTCCTCTGACTCCCAATTGTCTTGATGTCTGATGACACTTCTTCAACCCTGCGTGCCGCAGTGTTATGTTGCAGGCAGACTTTGGCAAACTCTTGCTGCTTCTCAGGACAGATTTTCTTCACCATAGTCATCACGCAGTCTTTGATAAATACACCCTCGGTGAAAGGTTTGCAATGATTTGCGATCAGCGCGGCTACTTCGTAACTAGCCTTTGTAGCTTCTCATTTGACTCTCGGGCTCTTGCAAAATATTGCTGCTGTGAGATTAAACAAGCTTCAAGTTGCTTCAGTTTCTTGCTGTGTTCCTTCACTGTGATCTTGTCGTAAATGTTAGGAGACATGCTAATGTTGCTTCACATTAAGCTCTTTAAAAACAGCCACAGTCTCTTTACAAATGAGGCAGACACAGTTGTTGCATATTTAAGTGATGAAATAGTCTAATTTCCACCCATCCTTGAACCGTCGGCCCTCGCTGTCGACTTTCCTTTTTTTGTTGATAGTCGCCATTTTAGAAAATTGAGGGGAACGAGTCACACGGGCTGCTGCCCTCTAGTGGGTAAATGAGGAACAGCATTTAGTGTGTAAGCTACGCCATATGCAGGTAACAGTACTGCTGCCCGATATATTAATTCTACATGCGGGCCAGATGTGATTGATTTTATGACAGAGGCTGCGGGCCGAATGAAATTTGACAACGGGCTGCATTTGGCCCTCGGGCCAGACTTTGGACACGCCTGATGTACAGCCTTTATAACACCTTGGGGACTGTACGAATGGGTTAGAATCCCATTTGAGCTGACAAACGCCCCGGCTGCTTTTCAGCGCTACATGGAAGGATGCCTGGGGGAACTCAGAGATGAAGTTTGTGTACCTTACTTGGATGATGTATTAGTGTTTAGTTCCACCTTTGAACAACATATCTAACATGTAAGGCAGGTCCTAAAACAACAGAGACAATGTGGAATAAAGTTAAGACCAAAGAAATGTGATTTCTTTAAACGAGAAGTCTGTTATGTGGGTCGCATCATCTCAGCTGATGGATACAAAATGAATGCCAAAGAGGTGGAAGCAGTGAGAAACCTTGTGCATGAGACACCAGCAACTGTAAGTTAGAAAACTCATGGGCTTCCTCGGTTACTACAGAACCTACGTACAGGACTTCTCAAGAGTCGCGGCACCACTGTACAACCTGTTAGCTAAATCAAAGTCTAAGCAAAAAGGGAAACAGAAAGCAAAAGGGATGAGCCAAAAACAAAATCAGTTACCACCTTCCCATCCAGTTCAGTCGACAGAGATCCACCAAAACATCCTGAAAAAAATTGTGGATCAGCTGACAAACCCACCTGTCATGACGTGTCCAGACTTAGAGAAGCCATTTGTGCTTCATGTTGATTCATCAGAGGAGGGCTTAGGTGCAGTTCTCTACCAACGACAAGAGGCAGCACTGAGAGTTATTGCTTATAGGTTCAGAACATTGACAGCTGCAGAGAAAAATTACAAGCTACACTCTGGTATGCTGGAATTTCTGGCACTGAAATGGGCTATAACTGAATGTTTTCATGACTATCTGTTTTATGCGCCTCATTTTGTAGTTTATAGCTGTAACAATCCGCTCACCTATGTCACCAAGACTGCCAAGCTTAATGCCACAGGACACCGCTGGGTGGCGGAGTTGTCAGACAGATTCACCATCAAGTACAGACCAGGTTCATCCAATGGAGATGCAGACTTTTTATCCGGCAGACCAAACTCTATTGACAAAATCATTCAAGAATGTACAGCTGAATGTCAGCTTGAAGTCCTGGAGACAATCAGCAAAGCCATGGAAGGAGAAAACATGGGACAGGTCAACTGGATCACAGCTGTCACGTGTAACATAGACACACTGCCACAGGAAAGCTGCATGTTAGAGCTGATCCAGTCCATTTCAGAAGAAAGCATTAAAGCAGCTCAGAACTCAAATCCAGCTATAAAAAAGACTTCTGGTTCTTAAAAGAACACAGTCATCTCTAAAACACAAACAAAAGCTGAAAGAAGATAAAACTGTAAGACAGCTCCTCAAAGAGGATCATCAATCACCTGCAGATTGATGATGATGGGATCCTCAGGAGAGTGACAACATCCAGATCACAGCTGGTCATTCTAGAGTCTCTAAAACCGATCATCTACAAACATCTGCATGAAGACCTGAGACACTTGGGTGCAGATTGAATGGTTGCCCTGGCCAGAGATCATTTTTATTGGCCTAAATGCGACAGGAAATTGAGCACCACATTACTCAAGTGTGTCGATGTATAAAAAGAAAGAAACCCAGAACACCCATCCAGAGTATCACAACATCTGCTCCATTTGAGATGATCTCCATCAACTACTTGCACTTGGAGAAATGTAAGGGAGGTGAAGAATACATACTTGTTGTGGCACTTCACCAAATATACTCAAGCATATGCAACTAAAGATAAATCTTGGAAAACTGCAGCCAGGAAACTCTTTGATGATTTTATCCCACGGTTTGGATTCCCATCCAGGATACACCACGATCAAGGAAGTGAATTTGAAAACAGTCTCTTCAACAAGCTCCAAAGTTTCTGTGGCATCCGCCCATCTCACACCTCACCTTATCATCCTCAGGTGAACCCTGCAGAACGCTTCAACAGAACTCTGCTTGGAATGGTGCGAACACTCAAGGAGACACAGAAATCAAAATGGATGGAACATTTAAACAAAGTGGTTCATGCCTATAATTCCACTGTTCATGAAGCAACTGGATTTTCCCCTTTTTTCCTTCTCTTTGGTCGTGAACCAACCCTGTAATGAAACAGGCCTGTAATTTGTGAAATCATGTCTATTCCCAGATTTATATAGTGGGATGACTTTCGCAATTTTCATTTTTTTGTGGAAATATTCCTGTTTGAATTGACAGGTTACAGATATATGTTAGCGGTTGAATAATTTCCACAATCACCTTCTTAATTATTATCACATCGATGCCGTCATAATCAGTTGACCTTTTATTTTCACATTTATGTACTATATCTATGATCTCATTTTCCTCCACTGCTGTAAGAAACATGGAATCTGGATTTCTAACTAATACATCATTTAGTATTTCATGTCCTGTGCTGCAGGATTTCCTCAGCCAATTTAGGGCCCACACTTACAAAGTATTTATTAAAATTATGAACTATCTCTTCCATGTTATTTAAATGTTTATCTCCATTGTTTGTAAAGTATTGTGGATAACTAACATGTTTGGAGTTTTTTCTAATAACACTGTTTAAAATATTCCAGATACCTTTAATATTTTTTTTATTTCTGTCCAACTGTTTACTATAATAATCTTGTTTTGCTATTCGTAAAACAGTAGTCAATTTGTTCTTATATTTCTTGTATTTATTTTCTGCCCCAGTGGATCTATGCCTTATGAAGTCTCTATATAACTTATTCTTTTTTTACAGGCATTTTGCAATCCCTTTGTGATCCATGGAGTTTCAGAATATTTATTTGCAGAAATAGACTCTACATTCGGACAATTTTTCTCATATAATGATTTAAAAATATTCAGAAAATTATCATTTTCTCCCAGTTTTGTTTAGATAATTCATCTTTAAATACATTTATAGATTTTTCCGTCCTTAATCTTTTAATAATTGGATTATTTTTGGTCTTGACTTTCATGTGCCAGATATCACAAACAACAAAAACAGGTAAATGATCACTGATGTCATGAACTAACAATCCACTTATTGTGTTGTCTATTAAATTTGTAAATATGTTATCTATTAATGTAGCTCTATTGGCTGTGATTCTGCTAGGTCTCGTAATTTGAGGGAAAAGGCTCAGACTACATGTAGTATTAATAAACTCTTCAGTCAATTTGTGATTGTTGACATTCAGCAGATCAATATTAAAGTCCCCACAAATAAAGTAGTTCTTTGAAGTTATAGCTGTATGTTTTCTCAAACCATTCTGTGAAGAGATTCATGTTAGAACCAGGAGTCCTATATATACAGATAACAATTACATTTTTATTTTTTTCCATATATATTTCAACTGTTAAACATTCAAAAAGATCTTTAACCACATTAGTCATGTTTTCAATTTGCTTATATCTAAAACTGCTGTCTACATATACATCTACTCCTCCACCAATCTTTCCGTCTCTATTAATATAACTAAATCCATAACCATCTAATGCAAAATCGGCTCCCTTGTTAGAAGTAAGCCAGGTTTCAGAGATAGTGATGACACTAAAAGGTTGTTTAAATTGGCTTAAACAGTCCTTGATGTGGTTAAAGTTCGCATATAAGTTTCTGCTGTTGAAATGTATTATGGAGAATTTATTGTCTGCATTAACTGTTATATTGTATTGTTGAGTCGAGTAGTAGCAACAGTTATTCCCAATGTTATAGAAAAAGTTGTTTTCTGGGTCCAAATCCTTTTCCTTGTCCTGACTCTTATATTCAGTGTAGTCAAAAGTTTTCAGTTCCGGGTAATCAGCTTTAGTTAGAGGTGTTAATGTTGTGTCCATAGATGTTGAGGACAACATGTTGTTTAACTGACACATGGTGATTGAGTGTCATGTGCAATCACCTGAGATCCCAGAAATAACGCAAAGCATTCAGTTGTACTTATCCAGGTCAGCGATGTCCCGAACAACCAGAACCTTTGCCTCCTCTGGAGTTCCATTAAGTTTAACGAAAACCTTACAATTTGTTGTCCATGTTGATTGAATCCTTCCTTGTTTTCTCAGAAACCGAGCCTTTCTGGCGACATCAGCATTCTTCTTGGTCAAGTGCTCATTAATAAATACATCAGATCCTTTCAGCAATCTGCCTTGTTTTAACAGAGCAAACTTGTATTTCCTCTTTGTGAATCTCATGATGATGGCAGATTTATCACCTTTTCCTCTTCTCGGAAGCGGGTGGCATGCTTCCACAGTGTCACAGTCCACCTCTATCCCCTTGGTCCGGAGGAAAGAAGTCACCTGTTTCTCTGTGGAGTCGAGCACTTCGACCGATGGTTCACCAACCGTACCAGGTGCAGCCACTGCGCTGGCATACGAACAGGGCTTAACTCTAAGTCCAGTGATGATCTTACTGTATTGCTCCAAATCGGCCAGTCGGTTCTCCAATGCAGCGATTTGTTTATCCTTTTCCTCATTAGAAAGTCTCAACGACTTCACTTCTTTCACTAAGTCCAAAATGTTGTTTTGATGCAGCCGTATAGCTGTCACTTTCTCCGAGAGAAAATCCAGGGATTTCTTAATGTCATCAAGATCCTCTGAAGCTTGAGTCTTTCTGGGTCCCATTCTCTTTCAATTTCACTTTTTATTTTATTTATTTAGTCTCCAATGCAAATTCCCAGCCACTGCTTACGAGTTACCTTCCAGATTTCCACTGCTTACCGGCTTCCAGTTAGCTTATAGTTAGCTTTCACCGCTTACAGGCTAGCTTCGGTTAGCTTTGGTTAGCCGTTAGCCCAACCGCCACCTTTCTTTTGTCGACACGGATGGTCGACAATGATCAGAGTCTTCTTCTTCACTTGGATCAGCACCGGCTTGAGCTCCTCGGGATACGCGAGGCTGACTCTAACCTTGGATTGAGATCTTCTTTAGCATAGCTTGGGTCGGGTCTCACAGCGGCGCTTCCTCGCAGCTGCTTTCAAATGGTGAAATGCTTCAGCTTCCACGAGTATTGATTCATATACATAGTTTGCTTAACGTACGTTTATTTGTTTGGACTATTTATTATCTTAACCTAACATTGAAACTGTCAGGAAAACCTGGAGGCCATTTGAGTTAACATTATTTAGCTGCAGGTCGTTTTCTTTGAGTTTTTGGCTGTAGGCTGCAAAATGGGGGAGTAGCTGTGCTGGACCGTTGGCTTGATCTAAGCCACAGGTGTCAAACTCCAGCCCTGGAGGGCCACTGTCCGGCAACATTTAGATGTGCCGCTGCTGCACCACCTGAATAGAATAATTAGGTGATTAGCAGGACTCTGGAAAACATATCTACACAATGAGGAGGCAATTAAGCCATTTGACTGGTGTTTTGTACCTGTCGCACATCTAAAAACTGCCAAAATGTTTTTTCTTTGTCAGTGTGTCATGTTGATGACTGAAGCCTGTTATGAAGACTTCAACACATTTCTTCAGACAGGTTGGCACGACTTTTAATGCTGTCCAAATCTTTTTCTATAAGCTGACTAATTTTTTTAGTAATTATTTCTGACTTTTTTATGCTTTGTCTTGTAAACCAGGTGGGCAGATTAATTTGAATGACTATGACTGTGACACACACAGGTTAGTCTGATTTGTTTTGCTCACACTACTTTGTAAAATATTTATTTATCCTAATGTTTCTGCTATATTTCTTGTTTTTCCTTCCAGGCTGAAAGTCTTCCTCCTTCATATTGGTGAAAACAAGAGCAGCACCAAAGACACTTCACTATCAGTGACCGCAAGACCATCCATGGCTGCTTCCAATGAACTTTCAAAGCTTCACCTTCAGTGCAAAGTACCATAAATGTATGACCTTTGTTGTATATTGCTGTCAGTGCTGTTTGATGTTTTGAAATAAAAGTAGATTATATTCTGCAAATGGTGCTGGTGTTTTTGGAGCCTCTAATGTCTTAAAATTAATTTGGAGATTATTGATGGGCAGTAGTTTCTGGGGGAAAAAAGGTTTTAATTTCCCTAGTGGCTTTTGGTAGTAAATTGACAAAAAAAAGTGGGTAATGAGAAGAAGGGGAAAACCGGGAAGCGAACCCATGAGAGCCGCATTGAAAACTAGAGCCTTCATATGCGGGTTGTGCTTAACCCCTCTGCCACCACAGCACACCCTGACAGTAGAATTTCAAAACTCAGATTTCTATGTTAATATATATTTTACACTGTTCGGTGTTGGATTAGCACGTTCATAGTGTTAACTTTTGACAATATACAGTAGTTTTTGGGTAGATTAACACTGAAGTGTATTTGATTTCAGCTACTGTGAGTGTTGATTCAACTCTATCACAAATAACACTTTCAAAAGTGTAACTTCTACACCATCTCGTGTGGACCTATATAGACACCTTAAAAGTGTAAAATTTAACTCTGTAGGAGTTGATGGAACACTTTCAAATTTGCTGTGTATTCTTTTGAACCACAGAAGTTCCTTTCATTAGTGTATTTAAGTATTTTTATTTACACTTGGGAAATGATTTCAGACGTTTTTGTTAACCAAAATGGCTTTGGCTTGCATTTATGTTTGTCTATTTTGACACAGTGAATGTGATTTTTATATATATGATTATTTATTTTATTCTACTGACTGTTTATAAAGGAAAGTAAAAAAAAATACTAATTGGACAAAACAAAAGAAAAAGAACAAAAAGAAATTATGCATTGCTATGGCATGCCTCTAACAAAAAGCAGAACATGTTGAATTGTGATATCGTTATTGAGGTATTTCAAAATATATATATTTTTTATATTATTTTTGGGAAGATCGGCTACCCCTAACGTCCATATGACTTCAGTGTGTATGTAAATGTGTGTATTTTGGGGGGTTGAAATAACAGCCCATCACCAAGCCAGTTTCAGGTCATCTATTGTCATTTGATTTTGGAGAGTTAACAAAAAATTGACTTTTTTGTTACCAACAAAACAAACAGTTGGTAACTGTTTGTTTTGTTTTTTTTCCCCAACATGGATTATGTTAGGGAAAAATGTTCAATATTTTTATTATGGTAATTCATTACCATAATAATGGTAGTGAATTACCATTATTATGGTAATAATATTATGGTAACTACAATTTTTGTAATTGTAGTTACAAAAATTGTTTTGTAACTACAATTTTTCTTTAAAAATATATATCCAAGAATCTTTGCCAACACTGTTACCATATGGTTCTCATTAAAGCTGTGGCATCAAATTTATATGTCAGTTACATATACGTCATGGAATGATGTCACTTCACCTTACTGATAAAGAATAAAAAATCCATACATACATACATACATTTTGCAGTGTTTACTGGCTAAGTTATAATAGTCTTCAGTAATAAATGTCCCAATTATAATTTAATTGGCACATTTTATACCTAAAAGAATGATAGTTCTTAAAGAGTTTTGGTAAGAAATGTTTGTTCCTACACAAACAATCCTGTTAATAGTTAAGTTTTTTTCACGTTCTATGTATTTTTCAGTGAGTATTTCAGAAATATCTCAATCTGACATATTATGGAAATAAGAGTTTATGTTATGAAATAAAATAATTTAGTCTATTTGAATTTCTTGCTTTTTTCCATGTACTATCTATGATGTCCATACCAATGTTGTATTATACTGTAACATTTTTTTCCTGAAAAAAAAGTAAGAAAAATATGTGGATAATGTTTAACACTTATTAATTTATCAAAGTTTATTGTCAGTAGAATAAAATACCTAAAAATAAAAAGGAAATTAAGTCAGGGTTTTTTCATATCTTAAAATGGCTAATGCACATTGAATTATACAGCCATGTAAATATGTTCATGAATACACCCCTGTAAATATGTGTTTATCAATGCCAATATATAAAAATTATTGATCAGAATCAGTTGTATCAAATGTAAACATTGTGCTCTTTATCTCAGAAAGTACAAAACAATAAAATAATCACATTAAAAGTTAGAAATGTTGTCTTTTGCGCTTTTCTATTTTATTCCCAAATGTGTGTGTGAGAGAATATGTCAGTGATAGGCATTAACTTAAAATACTTTGTATAACGGTTCTTTATGAAGTTCAGTCCATTTACTTGTATTAGCTTACTGGCAGATCCATCATCTTCTCTCTGGAGGGTGCTGTATCACGGTATTGAGGCGTCTATGTATTCATGTCTATGTACTTTGTCATAATTATTTCTTGAATTCATAGTTGCCAGCTAGAGCTGCAAGGCTTTCTTGCCTGGGGTGGAAAACTGGGGTCAACCCCAGTAGATCTGCCCCTGTGTATATGAATTCTACATGAAACATAAGTTTGACTGTAAGTGATTAAAACTGTAGACAAGCAGATTGGATACTGCCAATTCTTAGTGAGAGAAGTTCCCTGTACCACGATGGTGGCTGTGTTGATGCCTCCAGCCAGTGACCAACAGTCGAGAAACTACATCATGATTCCACATTGACACATCACTGTCTGACGCCTAAATGAGATCTGCACACAGCTTTGTTGTGGAAATGAAATGTGATGCTCAGTGGGTGGAGGGTCAGATGGATCACAGAGTTTGCTCCACCTTCCACCGTCTGAGTCAGCCTCTTCAGCTAACAGCACAGGTCAGCCTGGAACACTTCATCTTATCATGAGTTTTATTCAGACTGAACATCTGTCATCACTGGACATTTCACTTTGGGTCTGCTGTACAATTCTTTACAGTATTTCAGAGCAATCAGCTTGCTAACTGGGTTTGAGCTGGAATCTTCTACAGCTGCACTTTAGTTTATGACAGTAATGGACTCAGAGAAAGTCAGCTGAACCTTCTGAGCACCAAGAATGGGCTTGTATTATGAATGTAAGGTTTTAAAATATTTGGAAGCAGTTTGTTATGGATTAATATGGATCTGAAAATTGTGTGAATTGTCACTAAAAAAAATAAAAGAACAGAGCAAACAAAGCACTTGTTATTTGTTTAAACTTTTGATCTTCAATCGAGAGAAGAAGAATGCAGCAACTATTTTATGCTTTTAAACTCTTTTGATGTTCACTTGTGATCATCTTTATGAAATGTGTAGGCATTAACAACTTATGTATACTCTATTTTTTGGCACAAATGATTTGACTGAGCTGCAATAAAATTTATCAAAACACTTAGACTAGCAGTTCTCAACGTGGGCGGCACCGCCCCCTAGGGGGCGTTCAGAGGACGCCAGGGGGCGCTGGGATTCCTTTGGGGGGCGTTTGGTCGAAGGTAAACTTTACACCTTAAATGCACAACAATACCAGTTTAGTCTTTGAGCAACTTGGTAAAACTGTATTGTGTAACATTAAATCGATACAGTTGCTTGGCTGCAACTGTATCGATGGCAGCTCTTCTTCTATTCAGTGTTTGTAGCTTTTGGCTCAGCTCCGCTCCTGCTTCTGGTAGCTTCACCGCATCAGTTCAGCGTTACACCGGCTGATGACGTTGCTGTGATTCACTTTGTCTGGTATTTTTGTACATACTGTATGTTTTGGCAGTTCTGTGATCATGTCAAAGCAGCAACTTAAAAGGTGTTTTATTTCCGTTTGAAAGCTGCCTGCTACCGTGGAAGGCTAACAGAAAATCGCTCTTATAAACATGTAATTTCTAAAATCACAATACCCTCACTTTGTATCCCTCTGAAAAATTAACCCATTTAAATAAAGAAATCCCTCCACGGTTGATACCACGATAGAGAGCGTTCATTTTATAGCGTTAACACCGGTGCTGTAAGTGGTCCGGTATGAAACGGGGTGATAGAACAACGGTACCACAGCACTTTTAAATTTTAATAATTGGAATACCGCAATTGTTTCCATTGTTTTAAAAGGTTTATGTCAGTCTGCCTTTTCCCCGTCGATACATTTCCCGAACGCTGCGCACCTTAGGGGGTTAAAAAAATAAATGAGGCACACATTGCGCAAAACTCTGAAACAGGAGAAGCGGGACATAAAACGAAGCGACGAACTAGATGTGAATTATGGCATAAAAACAGAGAATCAGACGCTGAACAGTGAAAAATCAACACATGATGTGAAACATGACGATTAGGCAGCGCAGCAGGTGATGAGTGAAGATTACTGATGGTCAATAAATGATAAAATAACTGTAGCAACAGGACAGAAACTAAAGTGGACATGGCAATAAACCAAGAGAGGATAATACTAATCAAATGAAACTAAATGGAAATGAATGACGAACAAAATGCAAGAATAAACTAAGAAACTAAAGTAAATACAGAGGATTAAACTGGTATGGCAAGACCTTTCAAGCAATAATTAATACAGAGACTGTATGGCAAGAATAAACAGACACTATTTCCAGATAAAAGATAAAATAATATTGTTGAAGTGTCATGGGTTTGTTGAGACCACATCTAATACTGAGAATAAATATATTTTACAGACCATAACAGTAAAGAACTGATCACTTATTTATGTTTTTAATTAGATTTGATATATTTATTTCTTCAATATTATTTTTCATGTCAGTGTTAATGTCATGAGGCTGATGACTCCATGACACTTCAATTTGACTCATTAGGATTTGATTAAGAACCAGATTTGTTCTTTGTAATTTCTGTCCAGTAAAACTATTAATCTATAATCAATAGACAGGTCTATATAAAGATATAATCCATGTTTCTGTCTCATATTTGTATGGCATTAAAATGACCTGGAACTTTTGTTTTTCCACTGAAAGCTCTGGTTTGAACAATAAATGCCATGTGGGTGAAGTTTTATGGATGATACTCTGATGTCCCATTCTCCTGAAGGCAGCACAGAGCTGCACCACCAGAAACTGACAAACACTGAAGAGAAGAAGAGTTATGATTAATGTAGTTACAGTTCTATCCATGTTTTAATGTTGCAGAGCTCAGTCGTTTTGCAAATAGTTCAAAGTTTAAACTGGCATGTTGTACATCTTTTATCTGCTCATTTTGTGGAATATTTAACAACTAGAAAATGACAAAGAATAAGAATATTTTTTCCACTTTGGCTGCTTGTTAGGCCTACAGATTTTAACTTGAATGTTCATTGCATTTTTCATAGACGCCTGTGAAAATAATTTATATTCTCATGGCTTTTTCGGAAATTATTTTTGATGATAAATACAGAAACAAGCATAAAATCAAAACATCTACAATAATGATAGTAATATTAATAAGAAAATAATAGTCAGTGCAAAGTAGCCTACAAATTCTTTGGTGGGGGCGGTGAGGGACCTGGATAAAGGATAGGGTGGCGCTGGGCCAAAAAAGGTTGAGAAACACTGGTCTAGCCCTTTAGTGGTCACTACAATGGACAGCTATCTAAAAGCCATTTTCTTGTGCTTCTTGTGGATTTTTATGTTATAAATGCACACAGACCTCTGAAGTGGACACTAATGCATCACAAAATACACTATCAACTTCTTTTTGCTAAATCCAATATGGCCGACAAACAAAGAAGCATGCCAACCTGTCTACCTAAAGAACAATACTACTGATGTATTTTTCAAATAACTTTGTATTTGGAGAAAATTACAATTGATCACCTAAAAATCATTTTTTTACAAAAAAAAAATTCCTACCTTTTTTAATGCCTTAAGAAAAAAAAGGGAAAAAATCCTTACACAAAGGATCATAATTCATGCATGAAAGGGCTAGTCTTCATCTGTCAGTCGAACTCCAGCTCAGCTGAAGTCATCCTGGAGATGGATGTCCAGCTAAAGTAACGGGTCGGGCAGAGAGAACAGGAATCAGAGGAGGAGGAGCTGCAGAGAGACACAGCTCAGGTGGAGGAAAATGTTGAGAGAACTGTACTCTCCAAATCTGAGCTTTGCAAGGTTGGAACATTTACATTGTTAATATAAAGCCATTAAATGTT